>NC_050575.1:357381197-357681197 GCF_011100635.1 Trichosurus vulpecula
CAGATATTTAGTGGAAGAGGCTGACCAATAACCCAGGGCTCCTGATCCCCAAGCCAATGATCTATATATTAACTATAACTACTGAAATATTTTTTCTAACTAGTAAAATTATTATACACATTGTCTGTAGAACAAAACCTAGCTTTATATCATACTTTCAAAGAGCACATTGATTCTTGCGTCCTAAAAATATTACTTCTGTGCTAAAGATTCCTAAACCTCTGTCTCCTAGAAGTTCTCAGTTCTCCTCCACAGCAAACTTACCACCTACTCCACCTACCCCCCTATTCCTCAACTGGCTCTCATCCCAATTTCTCCATTTCTGTCAGCAGTAACATCAATATCACTCCTAGGAGGTTGTGGGGCCTTGGCCAAAGCACACTGTGTATTTCTTTTCATGTTCTGTGATATCATTATACAGGAAAATCTGGTAAAAATAAAGATCAAGGGAATCCTTTGAGAGAAAATATTATTTTTCTCTCATATTAATAGCCAATTTTTAAAATTGGGTAGACCTCAGCTTTTTTCCTTGTCTTTTTTTTTCCTAATCTGAAGCCCTTCTCTCAAGGATAGGACTGATGGAAGATAGGATTCACATTTTCCTTATTCTGGGTATTGCTACTCCACCCAACTAGATCGAGTTTCTAGTCTAAAATGAATTCCTACCCATTGTGTTCCACTCAAGCCAATTTGGTGAGAGGTAGGTAGGTCCTCAGTCTAGGATGCCTAAGGCTGTAGGTGGTCTAGGTGTAGAGGTGGTCCCTTTACCCAAGAGTGACTGATGCTGCTCTCCAAGCCCCTCATTAGAACAGGTCCACCTTTCATTAATTGTTAACTAATCAGAGTTGAATGCCACCCTCTGGAATACCCACTTTTCTAAGGGCATATAAACTGTGAGCCTGCCCACGATTGTCTTTGGTCTGAGAGACACAACAATGTGACTACTCCTTTTATTAATAAAATGTTAGCATTATTAATACAATGATTGTTACCCAGAAATTGTCTCTTGAACTTTTAAAATGTCACACCTTGATCAATGGGATAGAGAGTATGAAGCTTTAGAATAACTGAGGAGAAAAGTAGAAAAGGGGGAGGTTATTGTACAAAGCAGCAACATGCAGCCTGAGGGACATATATGGAAAGGAAAAGGGGGGGCAGTATTATTATCAATCAACAGGCAAAGTATCTTTAGACAAAGATAAAAATGAAATAATTGCTGCCTTCAAGGACCTTACAGTTTATCAGCAGAATCAACATGTAGAAATATGTTGTTGTTCACTCATTTCAGTTGTGTCAGACTCTTTGTGGCCTCATTTGGGGTTTTCTTGGCAAAGATACTGGAGTGGTTTTCCCATTTTCTTCTCTAGCTTATTTTACAGATGAAGAAACTGAGGCCACCAGGGTTTAGTGACTTGTCCAGGGTCACATAGCTAGTGTCTGAGGCCAGATTTGAACTCAGACTGCAAAGGACTTAGACAAAATGAAAGGAGAGGAATTCTAAGTTCCTCTATGAGGATATGAGTGAGATAGAATGACTTACATGGAAATGTTTTGCATGACCACACATGTATAACACGTCAAATTGCCTTCTCAATGAGGTGGGGGAATGGATGGGAAGGGAGGGAGGGAGAGAATGTGGAATCGAAAATTTGAAAAAAAAAAAGAATGTTAAAATTGTTCTGGGAAAAATAAAATATTAAGATTTTAAAAAAGGACATAAGTGAGAGGAGCTATAAGTGAAAGGAGAGCCATTAGAGATGGCTTTCTCAAGGCATTTAACCATTAAGATGAGGAGAGACATAGGACAATGAGAGAAGGAAATATCAAGTGAAGTATCTTTTAAGGATGGGAGAGACATGGATGTGTTTGTATAAGCAGACAGTGGATGGGAAGACAGTGAAGATTACTGAGATAGTGGGGCTAAGAGTGTGTGTGCAATCTACTAGAGAGGGTGGGATGAAATGGAATCACTTGTTCATGTAGAGGAGTTTACCAAAGAGAAAGGCCATTTCTTCATATGAGACAGATGTGAAGGAGGAGATAGTGGGAGAAGGCACATGAGTAACATGGGATGAAGAGGAGGGAAGAAGAGGGACCTCTCAACAAATAGTCTCAACTTTTTCAGGGAGAAGAAATATATTGGGGGTAAGGCTTGAGGAGGAATAAAATGGTTTGGGATAGCCACTGTGGTGGTTGGTAATAGTGAATCAATGAGGGAGGTCTAAAAGGCTTGCTTGGCTGCAGAGAGGGCCCAGTTGAGATTATGTAACATAAATTTGTCAGCATGGTTTAAAAACATTTTGTTTTCCAGTTCCATTCATCAGCATGTGAATAGGAATGAAGACAAAACTTTGCTAGAATGTTCCATTTCCCCACCCCCTCCTGACCTGCATAGTTAACATGACTCCCAATGCTGATGAAGGTCAAGGTCTGCGTGTGATCCTTTGTATTGTGGCTCTGTGCCCTGATGCTCTTAGTGCTGGCCTCAGGAACTACCCACTTGAACCAAGGACATCTTTGTTCAGTTCAGAGACTCCTTAGGGCTCTGCCTGTATCATAGGATCACATATTTAGAGCAGGAAGGGACCTTAAGATCATGTAGTCCAACTCCCACATTTTACACGAGGAAAGTGAAGCCTGGGGAGTTAAGTGACTTCGCCAATGTAATCCAGGTAGTAAGTGACAGAAGTAGGATTCAAACCCAGGTTCTCTGACTCCAAATGTAGCACTCTTTCCAGTGACCCTAGCATCAACTGGCACTGCCCAGTATCTATTGCTCCTTCTCAGCATTCCCTGGTCCTCCACCCACTGCTACTATACTCCATTGCTGATATATTTTCCATGGCTGTAGTCCCTGCTGATGCTTCCTTGGCATAGTGTTATAGTTCATTTAGAATAAGCTCAACTAAGGCCAGAATGCTTCAGGGCTAATGGATGCATTTCTAGACGTTGTCCAGGTCTACCGTGCCAGCCAACTTGGTACACCAAAAGGTTACTCAAGTAGTTGTCCAGATCTTCTTGAAGACCTCATCCTTTTCAGAAGGACGTGTCCAACCTTCATTCCTCATTCTGGGTATTGCTACTCTACCCAACTAAATGAAATTTCTAATCTAAAATGAATTCCTACCCATTGTGTTAGATGAATCAGGGCAAATGAATTCCATTCACCGCTTCCCTACTCTGGGTATAGGTAGTATTCTCCTCCCCCACATGGTCAACACCCCATACCAAATATTTATGAGGTAATCACACTCCTTTCTAGTTGTTCTTCCAACTCCTACCATCCCCTGACTCCCACCCCACCCTCAGTGACTAGCACAAGGCCATGCAAATTAGACACAAAGCTCAGAGAAGCCACAAGATGGAACACTGAAGGAGAATATTCAGACTTGGTGACCAAAGTTAGCTCTTGTGGCAGTGAGAAATGTTCCTGTCCCTGTAATACAGACACAGGTGTGGGCAGGTTTTAAACTGCAGCAGCTATTCTGAGCTAACTGCTCTTTGGTGATTGCTGCAGATTACAACCATAAGCCTCGAAAGGAACAAATCCAACAGGAAGTCAAAAGCAATAAAAGCACAAATATTGCTCCCACTGTTCCCTGTGGCATATCAATTGAATGATATAATGCAATCAAGGATTTCATATTCATATTGCCTACCCTCCCTTATAAGTTTGCCTGGCGTCATCTTTGTTTGCCAAATCTCTCTGTCTTGCATAAAATATTTCACTTTCTAGTATCTTGTATTATTTTTCTCTATTTACTTTCATCTTTTTAAAATGTTCATTTAATTTCTACTTTGCAGTGTGCACTAAAGTGATAATGAGCCACTGTTAAAGACTTAAAATAAGGAACTATTGGATTTCAAATAAGGCAGGACGATCAGTTTATTGTCCAATCATATTTATGAAGAACTACTGCCAGATTTCAAATAAAAAATGAAGTAGGCTGCCCTATTCTAATAAAATCGCTGACAGCTGTGGTGAATCTGTCACTTAATTTTTCAGAGAGGAAAATAAAAAGCCAGGAGGGCCTCACTGAAAGGACATTCTTGACAAATCGAATACTTTACTGGTTGAGATTTGATGCACACTTATCTGTTTCTCCTACCAAAGATGCTTTAAAATAAGGCAACATTTTTCCCCTTCTCTCACCATAATTGGAAATCTCCTGCCAAGGTCTCCTAGTTATTGGTAACTTATGCTGACTGGTCCTCTTTCCTCTCAATGTGTCCTATCTGGTCTCTGTCAAATCCCACATGTTCCTCACAAAGTTTTACAGCTTGGGATGAGATAATTATCATCTGAACAACACCTGCTCTTCAGGATTTGGCCCAAATACTTATCATTATTCCCATTAATCATACATTTCATTTGTTTCCAATTTGTACTCATTTACCAAATTTTTATTCTCAGAATTTTTGTGTGTATAAAATGTTCATTCTGATGTTACAGCAAGAGACTGATGTAGTCCATCTTGCATATGTTTTCTGAATTCTTTGCAGCAAACTTCCCCAAATATTTGTTCTGATTCTTAGGTACAGTACTATAGCTGGGGTGGGACAACCAAGGCTTTGCCCCAGAACCCAGAAATTTAGAAGGTGCTGATAGCTTATGTAGCATACTTGTAACTGAGTTCAGTACGTGGTTGGCAAGAATAATTGGTTAAAATAAGAAGCAATGAGATGGCATGATTCCTTCTTCCCATATATAGCCACATCTTAGGTGAGCTCCTACAGAGCCCACTGCCTTATATATGTCACTCCAGTATCTCTTCCATCAGCACACTCAACTGAATTGTCCTATCATCAAAATTGCTGATTACAGCTCTGCTTAGGTGAACATATAATGTACTGATAGCACTCTGAATTAACCATTCATTAATAGTCCAAGAAAAGGCCCAGACAATGGGAAGAAAGGCAATGCTAAATAAATTCATTTTAAATGGTTGCCTTAAAAATCATTAGCTGGTCATCACATTCATCATTTCTGACAGAACAGTAATATTCAATTACATTCATATACCATATTTTGTCTTGCCATTCCACAATCAACAGGGATTTACTTTGTTTCCAATTCTTTTGCTATCAATATTTTGGAGCATATGGGGACTTTATTCTTATCAATGACTTCCTTTGGGTATAAGCCCAGTAATGGAATTTCTGCTTCAAAGGGTAGTCAACTTTACTTGCATAATTACAAGTTGTTTTCTAAAATGTACCATTTCACAGCTCTTTGCCATAAAAAAAAAAGTTGCTCTAAATATTTTGGTATAAATAGGGATTTTTTTTCTCTCATCAACGGCCTCCTTGATGTGAAAGCTTAATAGTGCAATTTCTGAGTAAAAAGATACGACCATTTTAGTAATTTTATTTGCATAATTACAAATTACTTTCCAAAACAGCTTAACTGATTCACAGTGCCACCAACAATGCCCTATATACTTATCTTCCCACAACCCTTCCAGCATTGATTATTCCCTTTTGTCATCTCTGCCAATTTTCTGGGTATGATGTGAAACCTCAGGACAACATTAAATCTTAATGATAAATTTATTGCAATATGATTTGCTTCTTGGCTCCATCTTGTTTTCTACTTATGTCCGAATAAGGCCTGCAGTCCATTACTTACTCCCCTTGAAGACATGGACTTTGTGTAGCAGCTGTACCATATGAAGGAATTCACAGACTTTGAAGAAGAACAGACCTTGAAAGAACATGGCCCTCAGAGAAGATATAGACTCATTGGATTCTTCATGGCAGTTTGAAGGCTTTTTGCCACCTGTGGCCCTTCATACTTGGCCAAATCATGCTATTTGTGTCTTGTATTGAGTAAGCACCACTACTTTCAAGTGGGTTATCTAAAGAGCTACTCATAAAATTATTTGCAGATGGAACACCCTGAGGTCTTTGTAATGCAATACTTTTTTTTTAGGGTACTAGACCCTTCAACATATTCCAAATTCCAATGCCTATTCTTAGGAAAAGTAAGAGCCTCTTGAAGTAAATATATTGTAGGATCAAAAACAGTTATAAAGTTGACAGACTTTGAAGTTGTAGCAAGATTAAATGGAATATACACACTCAAGCCAAATAGGGAAAGATAAGACATTGACATTTTTTTGCCCCCACACTGTTTGGGACCATTCTCAAGACTGCATTTCAAAGAACTATATTCAATTTGATTTGTACTTTTTCACGTTAGCAATTGCTCATGGGTCCCATGGTTCTTAGGCATTTATTTAGCCTATGACCTAACGTACTCAGATGATAAACTGGTTTGTGGTAGAAATTGGTGATGCTATTTGGGGTTATGGGAGCAGGGAACAACAGAGGAGGATGGAATTGAGCAGATGCCCCAGAAGCTTGTGTAGGGGGTCTCTTGGCTCCACAATACTTCATCTTCTAATAATTCACTATCATATTAAAATACTCATTGTGCTTGCTTTGAAAATGCGCATGAAGCTATTAAAAAAGTTATATGCTGGCAGTGAGCCTGAGAAGGGGAGGTCAGACACAAAGCCTGTCCTCTGTTGCCAAAATCTTTCAGAGCCTAGAGTCGTCTTTACATTAATAATCAAAATCCAACTGTATTTCAGTGTATCAGTGGTGATTGTATATCTGTGGTGCAAGGATCAAGCTGACTACATTTGGACAGATTCACCACCCAAAACAACCTACTACCTACAAAACTACTACAGAAGCCTTGATTGAGAGAGAACGCTATTCAAGGAAATCACAGATCCTTGAAATATTAAAGTCAATATTCCCCCCACTAGCTCACCATCCTTTCCTATTATTCATTGATTTAGATGTGATTTTTCTGTTTCCATGTTCCTGGGCTTTAGTGATGAACCCAGTTTTAGTCATGTTGAAATACTGAAAAGGAAAGCAGGGCTACAGTAAAAATGACTTTTTAGCTCTAAACTTGAAAGAGAATGGAGCTCCTCTTAATCAGAGAATTTTCTGATGATTTGCATAGAACAACTATTTTCAAGCTGTGGCACTTAAACTTTTTGTATTATGGACCTCTTGGGCAGTTTGATAAAACTTCTGGACTACTCAGAATAATGTTTGTAAATTATAAAATAAAATGTATAAGATTGTAAAAGAAATATTTTAGAATAGAATATTTTTTAAAAAAATTAATTGACCACCGAGTAAAGACCCCTGTAGAGAGTATCTTTGATACCCTAACTCTTTAATTCTCCCTTCCATATCCCCTTCCTATGGAGTTTGGGGAGGTGGAGGGAGAAACAAAGTTTGGCTTCTGATTAGAAGGAGATTGAGAGAATACAGGTGGAAGGAAGGAGACAGGTAACAGCAAGGTAGAGGTGCTAAACCAAGGTCAAAGACTTTAGAGACTAAGAAAGATTCTGACATATCTCTAGGCCTCTGAGAATGGGAACTGAAGGTTTCAAGGTTGGATAGAGTGGAATAGATGCCAACATTCCTTGCTGAGGCATCTTTCTCTGCTCCAGGAGTGATGCGTTAGTTACAAACAGCCAGGTATCTGATGGTCCCTGCTGACAATGACACTGAACAGAAAAGTCCCCTATCCCAAGCTCATGCCCATGCCCAGGGCACAAGTCTTTAGTCTGGAATCTTTCAACCAATAGCTTAGTGCTTCTGGTCATGGCCTGAGTTGAAAATCAGCTGGGAATTAAGCAATGATGTCTAACTCAAGCTTGTAGAGGGGGTGGCCATAGAGGGCTAAATAGACTGACCTTTGCTGTTCTTAGAACTCCCAGTTTCAGAGCAGTCTATGTACTCTCTGGGGACTATGAAAAGCTTCAGTTACACAGCAACAATGTAGATGTATTACTGTGTATTACTTATGACTTTTATCGTTCCTCTCCTAAGAGTAAAAAACTGTGCAGGTGAGCAGGTTCTGGCTGATCCTGTGGGGAGCTGCGCCACTATGCTAAGTTCTCATAAGTTGGGCTCAGTGAAATATAGCAGATTCAGGAAAGAGGTGGGACTTCTGGTATGAGTAAGACTTCCAGATGATTCTCATAAGGTATTTAAACACACACCCACATAGACTGAAGAGAAGACAGGATCACATGCAAAGAGGTAGAACTGGGGACAGAAGGTTGTCTAAGAGAACCTAAGAGAACCTGGAGGGATAGGCACTTTCTCAGCACTTCAGGTTATGGGGCCAGAGCTGTGGGGGAAGGAAGGGAGAGTGGAGTGTCATGGAAGCCAGGGAACTCTCATATCTGCTTCGGCAGGTTATTAGGATCAGACTAGGGATTAGCAGTGCTATCTGGTGGTGAAAAGAGTTGTCAGTTCCATTCTACACACAGTTACAAGAGGCTTTTGGAACTAGTCACTACTGCCAGCTTTAATTTTTCAACTTTGATTTTCTTCTTAGAGACAGAGTGGTATAGTGGATAGGGCACTGAACTGGAAGTCAGGAAAACTTAGGTTCAAATCCTGCCTGTCACTTGTTGGCTGTGTGATCTTGGACATGTCACAACTTCTCATGCTACTCATTTGTAAAGTTAGAAGGTTGGACTAGATGGCCTCTAAGGTACCTTCAAGCTGTAAATCTCTAATAAATAGCCAGATGAGATGGTTTATTTCAGACCAAGAAACATTATAATACACAGTTATCTACCTATACAATCATTTATCCATTTTAATTTGTCAAAGAAATATTTATTGAATATCTACTATGTACAAGACCTTATTTCCCAAGGCTTACAATTCAAGCATAAAACCCATTTAAGGACAAGACAGCCTGTGATGCCATGCAAAATGCCTCACAAGTATAAGCAATGTGCTGCCTGGCTCCTATGCTGCTGTGGACAGGAAAATGAAATTATTCTCTGTGCTTATGAACTAGAAATGCCTAGAGGAGTAACTGAAGTGAACCTTGCCAAGGTTAGCCCTTGACGATTCCTTAAATAGTCCTTTGTCTTGAGAATAATTGATTCCAAGAGTTTTTTCTCCAGTAGTATTTTTAATCTATATTAATATTGCTACCTTCAGGGCTGTCATCACATGAGGACATTGGTGGGCCTCAGGTAAAAAATTCTCACCCCAAGTTATTTATATGTTTATGTTTCCCTTAGCTATTTCTGGGACCATGTTAGTATAAAATTCCTCCACATTTTTATTTTTACCTTAAATTTTTATAGAGTTTAAAAGCTTTCAAAAGTCTTCCCCATATACTGATTCACTATGGCATAGTGGAAACCATCCTGCACCTGGATCTTAGAGACCTTAATGTGAATCATAGCTCTAAAAGAGACTCATTATGTGACCACAGCTGCCTGCTTGCCTGCTTGACTGACTAGGGGTAAATTTATTAACTTCTCTGCATCTCAATTTCCTCATCTATAAAGTGAGGAGAACACTACATGCATTACCTACCTCATAGGGTTGTAGTTAGGAGAGCACCTTGTAAGTATTATTTAGGTAAATATCAATGCTTATTTCTACTATTAAGTTCAAGAAAAATTGATAGATACCTTAAAATGTTTTATAAATATGAATGATGATAATGATGGTCTCAACCATCCTCTGTCGCACCAATAGTCTCCTGATAATGCTATTTGCCTGGGAATGATAGCTAATATAATAATAGTTAACATTTTTATAGCACTTACTATGTCCCAGCCATTGTGCTAAGGGCTTTACAATCATTACTCATTTGGTCCTCACAACAACCTTGGGAGGTAGATGCTATGCTATCATTATCCCCATTTATAAATAAGGAAATTGAGGCAAACAGGGGTTAAGTGACTTGTCCAGAGTCATATAGTGTTATCAGATTTGAACCCAAGTCTTCCTGATTGTAGCCCTGGTACTCTATCCACTGTGCCACCAGCCACATCTGATCATGGAATAGCATGATCTGAGAAGAATCAAAATTTCAGGTGTCCCAAAGGGCAATGGAAAGGTATATAGTGAGTGCAAGTATGAGGCAGCATATTACTAATGATGACTCAAATATAAGAAATGATGTTGTGTTATCAAAGATGTGTATCACTAGAAAAGGACATGGGATGATCATAGTGTGAGGAAAAAGGGGGAGAAATAGGTGAATAGTCAAGTGTTTCACAAGACACTAAATATTCAGAGGAAAGTCCTTAGTGATTGGGGGATTTGTGGAATGACATGGGTAGGAACTGTACAGGATGAGGAAATATGGATGAGTTGTAATCTGCACAGCAGAGGGAGTGCCCAAATAGGATTTTAGATCCATAAAATGTAAGTATTACTATATATATGGAACATAACACTAGAGTTCTAGTAACTAGATGGTGAGGAAGAAAGTTTTGATGAGATGATCTCTCTTCATGGAGCTTATAATCTCTTTGCTACCATCCTGTGAAGAAGATAGGGCATTTTTCACAAGAGGAAACTGAGAAGTTATTTACTCAGCAACGATATTGTGTAACTTTTGACCATAACCATGTGATGGAGCCAAAATGGTAGAGCAGGAGCAGGAACTTACCTGAACTCTCCCAAAATTCACTTGGAAGAACAAAAGGTCAAGAATATTAAAGGAATTAATGAAAAAAATGCAAAGGAAGGAGGGTTAGCAGCATCAGATCTTAAACTGATAAGGCAATGATTATCAGAACTATCTGGTACTGGCTAAGAAATAGAAAGGTGAATCAGTGGAACAGAATAGACATACAATACACAGTAGTACATGATTATAGTAACCTTATGTTTGACAAATGTAAAGATTTAAACTTTTGGGATAAGAATTCACTATTTGATAAAAATAATTGGGAAAACTGGAAAGCAGTGTGGCAGAAATTAGGTATGGACCAATATCTTATAGCAGGACTGTCCAAAATGCGACCTGCAGGCCACATTCAGCCCGCGGTGTGATTCATGCTGCGGCCTACAAGCATAGAAATTTACATAAATGCTTTAGGAAACAAAGCTGAGCTACCATAGAGCTCTTATTAAAATGGCAAATCAAAATATATTGCCTATTGTTTCAATAAAAACCTAAGATTGGACAGCCCTGTCTTACAGTTGCCATTTACCAAGATAAGGTCAAAATGGATACATGACCCAGATATATAGAGAGGTATCAGTAAATTAGAAGAACATGGAACATATTACCAATCAGACTTATGGATAGGAGAACAATTTATGGAGAAACAAGAGATAGAGAGCATTGTGAGATCATTTTGATTATAGTAAATTAAAAAGGCTTTGTATAGATAAAAGGAATGTAGCCAAGATTAGAGGGAAAGCAGAAAATGGGGGGGGGGGGAAATTTTATAGACAGTTTCCCAGATAAAGGTCTGATATATCAAATATGTAGAGAACTTTGTCAAATTTATAAGAACACAAGTCATTCCCCAGCTGATAAATTTTCAAATGATATGAATAGGTAGTTTTTGGATGAAGAAATAAAAGCTATATGTTGTCATATAAAAAAATGCTCCAAATCATTATTGATCAGATAAATGCAAATTAAAACAACTTTGAAATATCATTTCACACCTATCAGATTGACTAAAATGATAGCAGGGGAAAATGACAAATGTTGGAGATGATGTGCGAAAATTGGGACACTAACACCCTGAGCAATATGGAATTGTGCCCTCAGAGTTATAAAACTGTGTATATGAATTGGCCTAGCAGTATCACTATTAAGTCTGTTTCCCAAGGTGATCAGGGAAAAAGGAACCTATATATTCTAAAATATTAATAACAGCTCTGTTTGTGGTAGCAAAGTACTGGAAATTGAGGAGATACTCATCAATTGGGGAATGGCTAAACCAGTCATGGTATATGATCGTGATGGGATATGACTATGCTATAATAAATGATGAACAGGTTGATTTAAAAAAAATGTGGAAAGACTTGCATGAAATTATGAAGAGTAAAATGAGCAGAACCAATAGAATGTTGGTTTACAGTAACAATATTGTTCAAAATTGTTCAGTAGCAATATTATTGAAAGAATAACTGTGAACAACCAAGCTATTCTGAGTATTATAAATATTCAACTAAACTACAAAGGATCTGTGAAGGAAGATGCTATCCACCTCCAGAATAGGAACTGATAGATAAAAGTACGTATAATATGGTATTGCATAAATATGTATATCTGTGTAAAATCGTGTGGAGTGGGGAGTGAGGGAGGAAGATAGTTCATAACTTAAAATGGAACAACAGAGGATTTTTTTTAAATCTCTGAAGAAAAGAATACCTTAAAAAGTAGAACTGACTAAATGAAAAAAGAGGCACAAGAGCTCACTGAAGAAACTTATTCCTTAAAAATTAGAATTGGTCAGTGAAAGTTAATGACTCCATGAGACATCAAGAATAAGAAAACAAAATCAAAAGAATGAAAAAATAGAAGAAAATGTGGATATCTCAATAGAAAAAGAACCGACTTAGAAAATCGATCTAGGAGAGATAATTTAAGAATTATTGGACTATCTGGAAGCCATGATCAAAAAAAGAATCTATACACCCTATTTCAAGAAATTATCAAGGAAAATTTCCCTGATATCCTAGAACAAGAGGATAAAATACAAATTAAAAGAATCTACTGATCACCTCTTGAAATAAATCCTCAAATTAAAACTTTCAGGGATATTGTAGTCAAATTCCAAAGCCCTCCAGGTCAAGGAGAAAATATTGCAAGCAGCCAGAAAGAAACAATTCAAATATCTTATTCCCAGCATCGTTCAGAATCCAAGTGCTCTGACACAAAGCAACTCAGGAGGGAAGAAGAGTGAAGCTTCTATATGTATACTAGAGTCTGTGTGTTGTCAGGGTACTCAAACACCTTTCTTTATAAACTGCCTTTCATTTGTTGAATCAAACTGCTACTACTGTGGGAATGTCTGGAAGTAAATTATTTGATGTTGAATAAGATTTTCTACAGTGATGGGAATGGTAGGAAAGTTCCATCTTTCCATTCAATTTTTGGAGGTTGTTGAGAATATGCTAAATAACTTAGTGTAACAGATTTTTTAACTAAAGGTGGAAATCAAGTCACCATTCCTGCAATTGGTTAGAGTGAAGAACATAGGAGAGTCCCAAGGCTTACTAGCATTTAGGTCATTCCCTTGGCCCCACTGAAAGCACAATTCCAATTTCATGCTGCTGTCCATTGATCATCTGAATTGTTTTGCACCCAGATATCGTCATGTTTGCCTTGACCAACCCTGTCATACAATAACACTAAGGGTATGGTAAAATGAAACCTGACAATAAAAATCACAAAAACTTGTTATTGGGCTGGTCACCCTATTATAATATTTATAACTGTAATAGGCAGGGCCAAGGCATGGAAGGATTATACTTTTGCAGGATGCCTGGACCCTCATTGAGAGAACTAAAACTCCAGTTCTGATAAAGTGTGTAGGAAAAGAGTTTGCTTAAAGCTGCAATGCTATTGAAGTTTGGAGATAAAATAATCCATTAAAAGATGCCTCCAGACTTCCATCTGATTATATAGGTAACTTGTGCCTCATTTGCCACCAGCCTCCTTTTCTGGACTCCTTCTTCCCTTGCTCCTAGTAATCTCTCATTCACTCACTCACTCTAGCTCTTGGTCTTTCTATCTTCTTCTCCCATCAAAATCTGGAAAAGGAAAGAATCTAACTCATTCATGCTGATGGTTAATAATGAATCGATATGTTCTCCTACTAAGGATTATTTATATTTCAGCTTAGACACAGGCAAAGGATCACAGATTTTGAGTTGGAAGGGACTTTAGACATTGTCCAATCTAACCTCATAATTTTGCAGATCAGGAAACCGAGGCCCAGAGGAGTAAAGTGATTTCTCTAAAGTCATATATGTAGAAAGCAGTAGGGCCTCCAATGCCAAATCCAATATTTTCTTGAAGGGGGTGGTTGAAGAGGCAGGGACTTTCTCCCAGAACCCCTTCAGAATCACATTATTTAGGCAATTATCCATTTCAAAGCTGGTCCTAATTTTTTAGAATTGAAAACTGGATATCACATTAGAGAAATACCTCCTAAATTTCTCCAGGCAACCAGTCAACAAGCACTTATTACACATTTGCTATTTGCCCAGCACTGTGCTAAGCTCTAAGGATACAAAGAAAAAGTGAAAACAGTCCCTGCCCTCAAGGAGCTGACATTCTAACGGGGAATCAAATATAAATAAGTATGTAGAAGATACATATAGAATACAAAGTAGCATTAGAAGGGAAGGCACTACCAGCTAGGGATGGTTGTGGGGTAAGGACTAAGAAAGCCTCCTGTAGAAGGTGGATTTTGAGTTGAGTCCTGAAGGAAGCCAAAGATTCTCAGAGGCAGAGGAAAGGAGGGAAATCATTCAGGGTACCAAGGATTGTCAGTCCGAAGACATAGAGATCTAACCCTTCCATTGTAGATTGCATTGGTTTTTTAAGTAAAGTATGTGACTCCTTAGATTATATCTTCAATATTGTCTTTCACCTTCTAGTCGATTGGCCATTGAAGAAAAGAACTCATTTGAATCTTGTGCTGTGAGGTCTAACTGTGCTTCCTAAATTGAGAGCATAGCTTTCCTCTAATCTTCTGAATCCATGTGTTTCCTAGTCCTAGGTTTATTTAATACTCAGCATTGTTAGTTTGGTCTTTGAATTAGACATTCTATGTGTGAATATGCAGCAGGACATTCCACCGGTTCAAATCACACGCTTAGTGTGCAGATGCTGGGACTGACCTGGGATGAGTTACCCTTTATGATCAATTTGAGATCTTTGGAGAGCTTGTGGTTACATTATAGAGAGCCCTTGAGATCATTTGCATGGAATAGCCAGTTTAAAATGTTAACCAAGTGGGTGGTAGAGATAGAAAGCCAAGGTCCAGATGTGGAAATGTGCACATACTTAATGGAATAATTGAACAAAAGTACACATGGTACATATTAGATAATGTATGTGCGTGTGTGTGTGTATGATACGCTAGCATAAAGAAACTTGGATCCTGATGGTTCCTTCTGTCTCTGTTTTGTCTTCATTAAGGATGAGCTTTTAATGGTTCATTACCTATTACAACAGAACATTCTCAGAAATGAATCAAGGGTTCTATTATATTGAGAAAGTTTAAAAGCATGGAGACAGTAGGCTGGGGACCTTGAAGACAAATTTGAACGCCTCACATATTTCGCCTAGGGCTAGTCCTGTTGACCTTCGGCCATGCGTGCACAAATAAAGTCTGTGAGGAAAGGCCTTTTTGTTCTGTGTGGCTCACTAGAAACACTGCCTTTGTGTGGCACGGCACACGATAACACTGATTCACGTGACTTACAAAACAATGGCCAACTTCATTATAAAGGATCAATATTCCCAGGTGATTCATTCATCTAGAGATTGCAGTAATATACCCTTCATTTTCCACTAGGCCATATGGGGATAATGTTTATGCTTCTTTTAAATACAGACAATAGCAATTATTGTAATGCAGTTGAAGACAAAGTCCCACAGAGATGCAGAATTAAAATTGCAACATGCAAACCATGTATTATGGTTGGAGTCCACTGTCTGAGATTCCATTACAGAGGAATTGTTTGTTACACTGATGATCATGGCAAACATCTGTACTCCTGGAATTGCCAATAAATTTACAATTTACTTAGAATTATATAAGTAGCATGTGCTACTTATATATGACTCACAGCAGAAGTCTCCATTTAAACCATGACTAAAAAGTCCCCTTTTTCTGTTGAAGGTATCACCACCCTTCTAGTTTCCAAGGTTCTTAATTTCAGTATTATCCTGAATACCTCACTCTCCCTCACCTCATATATCCAATCAGTTGCCAAATTTTGCTGTTTCCATGTTCACATCTGTCATATCCCAACCTTCTGTCCACTTACATAGCTATGACCTTCATTCAGATCCTCCTCCTTTCTTGCCTAGATTATTGCAAGAGCCTCCTAATTACTCTCCCTGTCACAAGTATCTCCCCACTCCAGTCCATCCTGCACACAGCTGCCAAAATAATTTTTCTTAAATGCAAATCTAACCATGTAACTCCCATACTTAACCAATTCCAGTGTCTTTCCATTCCCTCTAGGATAAAGCATAAACTCCTCAGTTTAATATTTAAAATCTTTCTCAATCTGGGTCCTAACCTATTTTTCCACTCTCCTTGGATATTACTCCAGCACTCTGCAGTCCAGCCAAACTAACACACTCTCTCATCTTGTCTCCCCATTCAAAAGTAAGCTCTTCGAGCAAAGAAATTATTTCATTCTTTGTATTGTATCCCCAGAGTTTGGCACGGTGTGTAAAACATGATAGGTACTTTAATAATACTTGTTGATTGATTTTGGTCAGTCCAAGTCATGATTCTCAAAGCACACTTTGGGAAAGGAGTTCAGCTTGATTCAATAATTGGACCAAATGTCCATGGTTTTTAACTCCTTGTACAGCGTTAACAAAGAGTCTTGTACATAGTAGGTGCTTAATAAAGATTTATAGACTTAAATTGAGTTAAATGGTTCAGGGGTAGGGAATATATACAAAAATAGGCAGGTTGATGAGCTGGGGAAATCTCCCGAATGCCCTGGAGCTAAAGAGATAGCTTGTAAGGGACTTGGAAGGTTCCAAAAGGTTTACAACTGCTACTTACTAGCTCAGTAGAATGACTGCATTGGGATTCTAACATCTCAGTATCTGATGTATTATGTAAGGAAATGGCAAAGACACAAAGGCCACTTTGGGTAGAAGAGCTGAACCTTTCCAAAGAAATACAAAAATAAATCTGTACAATTTTAAGGCACTTAGATCTTGATTTTTTGAGATAGCTGAAGAAGGGTTTGGAGAGAACGGAAAAGGTGAGACTGAAATGATTCTTATGAACTAAAAGTGGCTAAGAAGACATCAGCATCTATTGACCCCTCTGGCTAAATTTCTTTGCTCTATAAAATCTACACAACAAGAGTTCAATGTATGCCTGAATATCATCCTTAGTGAAAATATGAAGAAGGAATAGTCAGATTTTCATACATGATTTTTCATAGTAGATCATATTTTTGCAGTCACACAACTGACAGAAATGAATAGAATCCTGCCATGCATGTTGTTCGTGAATTCTTTTAGGAACATTTAACTCAGAAGAACAAAATTCCATCTTGCAGGCTCTCCCTAGACATCTCCCTAGTTTTCCGTGCATGCATTAAAACTATACCAGAATCTACGACAGATGTGAATGGAAATAGCTTTGTTTATTGATTTACTGCATATTTACATGAAAGGAGGCACGAAATAGGAAGACATAAGATTACATAAGGTCAGAATTATGGAAGGTGTTCCAAGCAGATGTCCTAAATAAAAAGATTTCCATCAATTTGACAATCTCTATAAATGTTCCTATTCATAGATGATCTTTTACTAATTGTATCAAGACTAAATTCCAAAGAGAAAAGGACCTATATGTACAAAGATATTTGTTGCACCTCTTTTTGTGGAGGCAAAGAATTGGAAATTGAAGGGATGGCCATCAGTTGAGGAACGGCTGAAGAAGTAATATATGATTGTGGTGGAATACTATTGCTATAAGAAATGATGAGCAGGATGGTTTCAGAAAAACCTGGGAAAGCTTATGTAAGTTGATGCAAAGTGAAGTGAGTAGTATCAGATAAACATTGTACAAAGTAACAGCAATATTAAAATGATGATCAACTGTGAAAGACTTAGCTCCTCTAATTAACACAACAATTCCAAAGGCTTTACAATGAAAAATGCTATCCACAACTATAGAGAGAACTGATAAACTCTGAGTGTAGATTGAAGTATACTTTTTCCACACAGTTTATTTTTCTTCCTTTTTTTCTTCAACATGTCCAATATGGAAAAATGTTTTACCTAACTTCGCATATATAATTGATATCATATTGCTTGCCTTCTCAATGAGTGTGGGAGGGGTAGGAAGAAAAGAATTTGGAATTCAAAATTTTAAAAAATGGATGTTAAAATAAATGCAGTATGTTTAAAAAAAATACCAAACCCCAAAGCCTCAGTGAAATCCATTGTAACATGAACGAGATCAGTCTAACAATCCACATTTCAAAAACTAAGTGGATGAAAAATGCGTAGTATCCAGATTATGACATGCAGCTAATCAAATAGGTAGGCTGCCTATTGACTTAGTTTATCTCTTTGTCTCTCTCATTTCTCTATACATGTGTATGTATATGTTCTATAAAAGAACCCAGTGTCCCCAGAAATAGTTGTGTTTATATTTTTGTATGTGTGTTTGTTTTTATATACATTCCAGGCAAGCACTGAAACTACATGGTTTGGTCCCATAACTGAGTCAGAAGAGAATGAGCTGGATGACATTTGGTAAATTACACAGTACTTCTGATGATCTCATACTATCCATGCTACAAAAGCTCATCTCTTTAATGCCCCTATACTCATCGATGCTCTGTGGCTGTGAAACATGGAAAACTGCTATCTTGGAAGAATCATTATTATGAATAACCTAAAGGGAGATAGAAAAATGCACAGGGGATAGAAGTAGTCTGTTGGACTGGGTTTATAAAACATAATTTTTAAAAAACTTTTAGAAAACAGGATCTGCAACAAGTATAGGCACATAAGCTAAAATATTTCCATGGTGTTCTTTTTGCAAATACTTATTATAAGCATGACAATAGGGCATGACCAATTCATGGAATGATGTTTCTTGTTGCCCTCAGATACACAATAAAACCATCCTTTATTTGCTTCTCCAAGAAGAACCTCTGAGATATCACTGAATTTCACTACAACATTCTTTTTGTCTTTTATCAATAATGAGAATATAAAGATTGATGCGATTCACTTCTTTCAGTAGTATTGACTCATTGGTTAATGGACAAATGTCTTATAGAGTACTCACATGCAAGTGAATGTTTTTGGGTGTGACTTTTAGCACTCTTTGCTCCTTTTTGCCATTTCTCTGCCATGGCTATGAGAGAAGAAGAGACAGTGATGTCGCGTTTTTCTGTTTCATAGGTTGCCATGGCCAAAGAATTCATTGCCAAGTAACCAGACCATTTATGATAAATTTTTCTATACTTAACTAGGCCATTCCTCAGAAAACAGTACTCCAAAACCTTTCCAGCGTGGTAAAAACCTTCCAGTCCCTTTGCTCTACTGGCACAGTCTTGAAGCTCCCCACAGGCACCTCCATGCCGTGATCAGGCATCAGAATAGAATGTTGTGGACACCGTTTACATAATACTTCAGACAATACCTATCTCACAGGGTTTATCATGAGGATCAGATGAGATAACAAGAACTTTGAAAATCATAAAGATAAAAAGTGCTAAACAGATTAAGTAATTTTTGTTAATAAGATGAAATTTGTTTTCATTGGATAAATTCTACAAAGGCAATGTTTACTTTAATCCCAAGGCTAGTGCTCTTCAATCTCTGGCAGCTCTAGGCTGAAAGAAACAAAAAAATAGAATAAAGGAAGAGAGAAAATGAAAGGGAACATGAGAGGAAGGGGAGGAGAAAGAAAAGAGACAGGAGAACAGAGCAATAACTATCCTCAGATGTCACTATAGTACACATCTGTTAGCAAGACTTTGCTGAGAGTATATGGGGAATGAGTCAGGATAAAGCAGATTGAGAGAAGGCACTGACTCAGTTAAATGATTCTCCAAAAGACCCAGGGCACAAATCAGCAATTAAAGCCCTCTAATCCTCATGAAAGAAAAAGTGGATATTACTGCTGACCTACCTACAGTGATAGTTGAAAGACTGTGAAGAATGAAAAAGGTACTCTAGGGCTAGAGAAGGACAAATACATACACACACACACACACGTATATATATATACTCACACATATATAGTACATGTATATTATATATAATTAAAATTTTAAATTTAACTTATTTTTTATTTTTAAATTTAATTTAAAAATTTTTAATTTTAAAAAAGTCTACAAACTATAGGTCAATAAACTTAACCTCAATGTCTAGTAAGATCCTAGAACTTTATCATTACATCATTAAGGAGGTAATTAGTAAATGTCTAGAAAAGGAAGAAATGATTACAAAGAGCTAGGATGGATTCCCATTCATATCAGTCTATTTCCTTATTTCCATTTTTGACAGGGTTACTAAACTGGTAGATCACGCAAATAAAAATAGTTTATTTAGATTTTAGAAAATATTTATAGATAGAGTATCTTGCACTATTTTTGTGGGGAAAATGAAGAGATGCAGGAAAGAACATAATACAATTAGATGGATTCAGAGATGATTGAATGATGACTAAATTTAAGGAGCAGGTGTTAGTGGTTCAATGTCAACAGAGCAGGATGTTTCTAATAGAATATCCAGAGGACTTAATTGTCCCTGTGCTGTTTAACATTGTCATCAATGACTCAGTAAAGACATAACTAACTTGCTCATCCAACTTGCAAATGCCAGAAGGCCAGGAAAAGCTAATGCAGTGCATAACAGCATCAGGATCCCAAAAGAACTTGACAGTATGGGGTACTACCAGGTAGCTTTTAAGTATATTTCATATGGAACAATTTATTGCTGAAAAGGTCAGAAAAGTACCATTGTATAAAGGAAAATAATTAAATCAATTGTAAAGGATACGAGGCATCGTTTATGTCGTAGTTGAACATTGAATCAAACACAGTTTTTAGGTGGGATTCAAGCAGTTTTAGACAGAAATAAATATATTAATACAAACATAAATAAATATAATATATAATAAATATAATGGGGAATAAATATAAAGATGTAGGTTGATGCTTCTTTGATATGTGAAGAACTTGATGGTTTAATGGTATCGAGAAAGAATAAAAAAAATTAATACATAGGCGTTCAATTTCAAGGATACAACATGAGATAGTGGGCCATACTGAGAAATTAGGGCTACAAGACATTATGGTCTCTCAGTTTATTTGCATACAACTCTTTCAAAACCCAGGAGGGGAGAACTAACAAAATGAGAACTCAGGTGACTGATTTCTTGGGGAACTCTGGGGCATGGTTGCTTTTTAAATGAAAGGAAACCCACTGAAAATGAAAATGTTTTGACCAAACTATTGAGAAGTACTGGAAATGGGATATTGGAGACAGAATCTGAGACTGGTTTAGTGAAGAAATTGAAGAATCTGACAGAAGAGGAAATACCGGCAGGGGGTTGGAAAAGCACCACTATCTAACTGTAAGAGCAGTAAGGTGACACTTTCTAAACTCCCTTTTAAGGCTTAGTGTAAGTTGAAGGGGCTTGTAAATGACATGTTGCTTTGGATGTAGAAGACTATTTGCCCAGCTGGAGAGCAGTGAAGACTAGCAGACAAGTGGCTCTCAGAAAAGCAACTTTGTGTTGGATGTGTCTCTGAATGGACAGACAACATCAAAGCCTGAAGTCCAGAACTGTGAGTTACCTTCAAGCACATGAGGTGTCCTCCCTCAAGTGCTTCCCTGATAGGCTTATGTAATATCTCCCACAGGTACTAAATGCATTGATGTTTATCTCCCACAAATACTGAGTGTGATACAGGTTATTTATGAATTGGAGATGCATTTTAATGTTTTTGTACTGGTTTTAATATATGAGCACTTGTGATATTATTATTAATTCTTTTGCCCTATTACTAGGTTAAATGGTTATGTTTAAGGTTGAAAACTGAAGTTATCAAGAGTGACATGTTTGTGTAAATAGAAATTCTCAAAAGCCAAAGTGGAGCCAGGGAGAGGGTTGTAACTAGTACCCTGAGAGATTTGAGTGTAACCTTAGAACAGCAGTCTTTCTCTAGGAACTTAGACCTGCCAGTGTGAGAGCACTTGTAGCAGGTGGGAGAGGAGACAAATCAGAGAGGTGTACCATGATCAGGTGAGAGACATGAAGAGCTGCTGT
Organism: Trichosurus vulpecula; assembly: GCF_011100635.1. NCBI lineage: Eukaryota > Metazoa > Chordata > Mammalia > Diprotodontia > Phalangeridae > Trichosurus > Trichosurus vulpecula. The sequence goes on from NC_050575.1 coordinate 357,403,031, forward strand.
GTATGGAGGTCAAACATGGCCCTTACAATAGGCTAAGCATTGGGCTAACTCTAATAAGATGAAATGGAGATTAAAGCAAAAGTCTCATACTTGGGTTAAAAAAAATCAGGTTCACAAATACAAGATGGGGGCAACATGGCTAGACTGTAATTTTTATGAAAAGAGTTCTGGGGATATTATTGGGCTACCAACTCAGCGGGATCCATCTTTTAACTTCTTTGTTTCTATTAGTGGCATCCCCATCCAGTCAGTCATAGATCAATGGAAATCTACATCATTAGAGGGAACATATGGAAAAATCACTAATCCATTTGGTTTGTTTTGTATTTGCTTTTATCTGTGTGTGGTATTCCCTCAATAGACTATTAGCTTTTTAATTACATTTCTTTTTTGTCTTTTTGTCCCCACAGCTTAGTAAAATACCTGGCAAACATAGAAGTGCTTAATAAATCCTTATTGAATGAATTAATCTTGTTAATTTTGCAGAAATATATAGATTATATTAATTAAGTATTATTAATAAATTAATACTAAGCATTAATACAGCTCTACCTCTTTCAAACATATACTAGTATGATCCATACTATAAAATTTAGAGGCTCATAAATTTGGAGGTAGAAGGGACCTTTATGATCATCTAATCCACCTCTCTTATATACTAGATGGAGGAAGTAAGGCTCAGAGTTATAGTGACTTGTTCAAGGTCATATAGATAGTAATATTAGAGTTGAGAACTGAACCTTAGTCCTCTGATGACAAATAAAGCACTTTTTAAACTATACTATGCTTTGCCTTAATACAGAATAGTAGCTCATCTGAAAACCATTTCTATCAGGCTTTAGGATATGTTTTCCTCCAGCAAATTTACTACACTAATTATATTTGCTTACTCTAATATTAAAAGAGAAATGAAGCAGGTAGGTGGTGCAGTAAATAGAGTGCTGGTCCTGAAGTCAGGAAGATTCATCTTCCCGAGTTCAAATCTGGCCTCAAACACTTACTGGGTATTTAACCTTGGGCAAATTACTTAACCCTGTTTGCCTCAGTTTCCTCATCTGTCAAATGAGCTGGAGAAGGAAATGGCAAACCACTCCAGCATCTTTGCCAAGAAAACCCTAAACGGGGTCATGAAGAGTCAGACACAGCTGAAATGACTGAAAACAAAAAATATTAAAATTAATTGTCATTTTCTTGGTATACAATGAATCCTGAAGTAAGAGTTAGCACAGATGTAGACAGAAATAAACAGTGAGAATAATACACAAAGATAATAAAAGACTGAGTGCATATTTCAGTTCTGAAATGATGCCAGCTTTCTTTCCCTCATCCTCTGCTCTGCCCATATCTGAAAAGGTTACGTTTTCTAGGCTTGTCTCCCAGTGTTCACAAAACTAAAAGTGTGAATCATCTGGCCAATTCACAATGATTGAAATAAATGATAATATAAGCATCTGAAATGAAAAGCCCTAACTTTAGAATCAAGGGACCTAGATCAAAATCTTTCCACTGACTCTTTCTACCTGTGTGACTTTGGGTAATTAACTTCTCCTCTTCAGGCCTCAGTTTCCTTATCTGTAAAGTGAGGGCACTGAACACTCATTTCCTTCCAGGTCCAGACCTAAGATCCTATGAAGTCCTGTTTAAGCCCTTGATTCCTTGCCACACTTAAGACAGAGAAGAATGTGAAATCATCATTGCTCATGAGGAAAAGGCATAGCCAGCCAAGCATCTACTGTGGAAAAGGTGCAAGAATTTGAGCTATCTTCTTCTCTGATAAGAAGCCTTAGTGTAAGATAAAATAGGAATGACATTTGAGACAGTGTTTAGTTCCTAAGATGTTTCAATTTCCCTCAGGCTGGCTTTTGGAGAAGTGTGTCAGGCAGGTTGGATTGGGATTAAAAATACAGCGTTAGAAATCGAATGTTGTGTAATACCAAGTGATGGAGATCACACTAGTCCTGGGGGGTATGGTCTATCTACTGTCACTTAATGACATTTTCAAGTAGGAAAAAATGGGCTAGACTTGAACTAGACTTATTATGTAATCATTTCATGTCACAACGATATTTTGGACTTCCATGTCATCCTTGTGAAATGTTCTTCATGGTAATAGAATCATATAGATTTAGGAGGGACCTGAGACACAACTCTACTACTTGCTGTGTTATCCTTGGGCAAGGCATTTAATCTCTATGAGCTGCATTTTCCATTAGTGATGATTCTTTGGGTCATGCTGTTTGGCCAGTTCTGAATCCTTTTGATTCTAATATCTCTCCATCTTTTCCACAAGAATAGCATGGGATATTGTATGAAATACTTGGCTAAAAATTCAATGTAAGCTATATGTACAGCCTTCTCCTGATTTCACTAATTTGGTAAGCCTATTAAAAAAAATTAAGACTGTTATCAATGACATGTTTTTTGATCATTGCTTCTTTTTTGAGAGGGTTACAGCCAACCCTTTAACAATACATTCCAGAATTTTGGTAGTAATCAAAGCAAAGGTTACTGGCCTTTAGGTTAATGGCAGGCTCCATTGTCTTCTTGTTTTTTTGAAAATCAGGGCAACATTTGTCCTTCTCTTTTCCCTACCATACCTCGCCCATTCTCCACATCTTCTAGTCCTCATGGTGCTCAAAGATTTAGTTCATCTCAATCAAGAAACTTGAACTCATCAAGGGCAGCTAACCATCTGCTATGGGATGGATGCATGAATTTTTTCCTTCTTATTTTGATAATTATCTCTTTTGGCCATATTTGTTTTGCCTTGCCAAGAAAGCAAAACAAAATAAGAATTAAGCAGCTCCACTTCTTCTCTGTCATTAGTTGTCATTTTCCCATCCACTGTAAGCAGTGTTCCTTCTTTGATCCTTCTCTTTTCCCTAATAGAGCTGAATGTATCACTATCTTGGCTGCATCTTTTGCAAGCACTGCCATGGAGATCAGGATATAGGACCTGAAAGGTCCAAAAGAGGCAAAGGTTCCCCAGCATTCCCCATTTCTGAGATACCATGGTGCAGTGAGTGGGGAATTGAACTTGTAATCTGGAAGACCCAGGTTAAAATCTTACCTTGGACACTTACTAGTTATGTGACGCTGGGCAAGTCGCTGAAGTTCTGTGCCTCTGTTTTCTTAGCTGTAAAATGGGGAAGTTGGACTCAGCAGCTTTATAGCTCCAAATCTATGGTCCCCTGATTACCTTATAGATTCCCTGGGGCATTTTGCCCTGAACATGAGGACAAAGGGACTTGTGGGAGCAAGAAGCAGGGAGAAAAATGGGCTGAGGAGGGAAGGGTCACCATTGCAACTAAAGTGCAGGTGAAGTGCCTTGAAAACTTTAAGATTTAAGCATGCTTCAAGAGATACAGCTCCTCCTAGTCAGGATTAGAAGCCTATGAAGCAGCACAGAGGAGATGGTGTGTCATTGGGCTTGAAACAACCTAGAGACTGTTAGTCCTGATCTTACTTGTGAGCAAGAGTAGCCCACCTTCATTGGGCTGCCCCATCTGCTTTCTACTTTCATCGATCTTAACTGAGCTGGACAGACAGGGATGGTTATCTATAGCCTCTCACACTCATACCCCTTTCTGTCTATGTGGTTGTAGGCTATACCTGTCACAGTCTTTATCAGTCTTTTTACCTTTCTGGTTTTATATTTCTGTTGGGAATGTATCGTTTCTGTTTCAGTTGCATTTTATTTGAAAGCACATAGAAGACTGGGTATAAAGAAAGGAAGGAAGGAAATATAAAGAATTAGAAATTATTCCTCTGCATAAGGGGGGGCCCTTTTCGGATTTTTACAGTTTTGCTGATGGAAAGGGACATGGACAAAGTCCACTGAGAGATATGTATATTTGAAGAACACTAAGAAAGCAGCCACAGAGACAAGGCACTTACCCATGATAAAGCTGATCATGGTGTTCCTGCATCTAGTATGCATATGAATAACAGGAGAACTTTTGTAATTGATACCTGGGAAACCCTGAACCCCAGATCTGTTTTGTGACTCTTGGACACATGTACATTGCCTAATTATGGCTTATTGATAGAAAGGAGGAGTTATTTATTCACCATGAGCTACAAGAGAGTTATCTCATGGAAGAGAACTGCTTTAAACTAATATGGTTGGTCTAACAACAGATCTCAGAGCCTGATGGAGAAAAGGTTTTTACCTTCTTTCTAAACTGCAATATACTCCTGGAAGAATTGATTGATTAAAGATGAGCTTTGCCTCTCTTTGCAGTTTGACTTGCTTCCTGTTAGATAGAAATTCTAGATACCCTAGCCAAGGGAGTAAAACTAGAAAAAAAGCCCTACAAACCTCAGGATAAATATGTTTGCTCTTTCTTGAGAGAATGCTTAATTTGCCCAGCAGTGAAGGGGAACATTCTGGCCCAGCAGAGAAGCAGAACATCCCTTAGGGGTATGACCATCCAGCACAGGAGCAAAGTAGCTCAGAAAAAGAGTGGTCTGGACCACAAGATGTGCTGCCTTTCTATCAGTGATGCCACATCCATTAATTACCTTTTATTTGGACTGTTCCTGAAGAAAAGGGACATCAAATCTCCCAGTTCCAGAGTTGGGAGTAGCTCCGGGTGCACGTGTTTCCTACACATGATCCTCATTACCGTAGGAATTTGTGTTCACTCTCTCCCATGGACACTGTATACATTTGTGAGAGAGTGTGCACAAGGCTTATGGATGGAATATTATAACTATTATTGCTTTACCTCATATTTAGTAAATGTTTGGTTAAGACTTAATGGAGTTAACTAGCAGACGTGTTGAATGGAAAGCATACCAGTGTAGGCTTAGGGAAAAAATGTGTAGTAATAGAGTAGGCACCCGCTAGGGTTACACCTAGAATCCTGAAAGATTTAATTATAGCAGCCACTGCTGCACTGAAGAACTCTCATCCTGTCAGAGAGTAGGGCACTAATTTCACATAAAATCCAAATTAGCATTGCCAGAGCAAACTTCTCAATGGAAGTTCAACAAGCAAAGGATTAAGAGAGATGATGGTTTATTCAAGAGAGAAAGCTAACAGTCCCCAGGACAAGATGGTCCTAGCAAAAGCAAAATGGTAGTTGTGGAGGTGGTTGAGTACTGAGGTAGGGCAAGTCATGTTTTGTTTTGTCTAAAAGGGCCACTGTCTTTGTCCAAGCACAAGCTGGCTCCAAGTGCAACTTTACACTCTGGAGAGAATGAATCAACAAGAAAAAAAATCCATTGACTAAATGCAAAGAAACACTCAGCCAGGATATACAGTTGTAGCTCCTTAGTTTCCCATTCAGAGGAGGCATCCAGGTCATTAACAAGAATCCTTGGGAGTAAATAACTTGGAAAATCTGAAGAACTACCCCTCCTTTTTGATATCAGTTTATATAAGATTTCCCCAAAAGAGATTTAGTCTTTTCCTGTTCTGTGGCTCTAGGACTAAGGCTTATGCATGCACTTAAAATCATTAATGACATGAAACCTATGTATCTCAGCAGAGTCAAAAGCTTGGGTAAAACAAATAACACTTAAGATACCTATTTGCTTTCAAAGGCATGGCTTTCTCTTTTAGGCCTATGTAACAGCAAATGTCTCCAAGGGAACTGTCCACCACAGGAAGAGGGGGAATGAATTGCAAAAGCATGTTCAGTAGGTCTTTGATTTATTGGATTACTGACCACTAAGACTGCCTTGCTTGTCAGTGCTACCTATTGGTTATAGAAGAGAACTACTCCCCAGTGATTTTCTTTTCCTATATAGTCTGCAAAGTTTTTCATTTAAAAACATTATTTATTTTTAGTTTACAACATTTGCTTTTATAAGATTTTGAGTTCTAATTTTTCTCCCTCCCCCCACTCTCCCCTTCTCAAGATGGTATGAAATCCAATATAGGCTGTACATGTATGATCATATTAAACATATTTCCATATTAGTCATATTGTGAAAGAAGAATCAGAACAAAAGGGAAAAACCACGAGAAAGAAAAAAACAGGACAACAACAAAAAGTGAAAATAGTATGCTTTGATCTGCATTCAGACTCCATAGTTCTTTCTCTGGATATAGATGTCATCTTCCATCATGAATCTTTTGGAATTGTCTTAGATCATTGCATTACTCAGAAGAACTAAGTCTAACAAAGTCAGTCATCACACAATGTTGCTGTTACTGTGTACGATGTTCTCCTGGTTCTGCTCTCTTCATTCATCATCAGTTCATGCAAGTCTTTCCAGGTTTTTCTGAAGTCTGCCTGCTCACCATTTCTTATGGAACAATAGTATTCCATTACATTCATATACCACAATTTGTTCAGCCATTTCCCGATTGAGGGGCATCCCCTCAGTTTCCAATTCTTAGCCACCACAAAAAGAGCTGCTATAAATATTTTTGTACATGTGGGTGCTTTTCACATTTTTTATGATCTCTTTGGGATACAGCCCTAGAAATAGTATTGCTGGATCAAAGGTTATGCAGTTTTATATCCATTTGGCCAAAATTCCAAATTGCTTTCCAGAATGGTTGAATCAGTTCACAACTCCACCAACAATGCATTAGTGTTCCAATTTTCCCACATCCTCTCTAACATTTATCATTTTCCTGTTTTGTCATGTTAGCCAATCTGATAGGTATGATGTGGTACCTCAGAGTTGTTTTTATGTGATCAAATAGTGATGTAATTTAGAGCATTTTTCATATGATTATAGATAGCTTTAATTTCTTAAGAGGTTGAACGTTGTCTGTATTATCAGAGTTGGTTGATGTGTTAATTTAGCTGAACTTTTTTGGTTAGAAATGATGAATTACTGTTTTGAGGGAAGTGAAGGGTTACATTTTGAAATGAAGCTGACGCTGAATGAAAAGTTACTTATACAATTTTAAAATAAATTTTAAAAAAGAAAGAATATTGCTCTTGTGACAGTTTAAGGTGTATATTTTCACTTTTGAGCTGATAGTCTTACTCCTCCCTAAATTTACCCTGCATCCTAACTTCCCTACTTCTGTTGCAGGTACCGTCATTCTCTCAGTTACTCAGTTTCATAATCTCAGCATAATCTTTGACTCTTCCCTTTTTCTCACATACAACAAGCTGCCAGATCTTGTCAATTCATCTAATACATCTACATCCATCCCATTCTCTCTACTCATATACTCACCCCTCCAGTTTAGGTCTTCTTCATCCATCCGTTACCTGAACCACTGTAATAGCTTCTGTAGTGTCTTGTTCATGAGAGTCTTATATTTTTTATTCCAATCTATTTCACATCAACTCCCTTCATACATACTCTACATTCCAATAAAACTGAACAATTAGTTCTTCCCCAATCTCATCTTTTCTCTTCTTGCTTCCGTGGTATGCAGTCCAACTTCTATGTCTAGAACATTCATTCATTTATTCTCTCTAAATGGACACCCCTATTTCCTTCTTTGCCAGGTGCTCCATTCTTTGTTCTGTGTCTCTTTCCCCTCTTCAGCCAGTTTTATGCTTTGTTACTGCTCAAATATTCCTGATTAGTCCATCAACAAGCATTTATTAATGCCTTATTATGTGTAAGGAACTATACTAAATGCTGGGGATACAAAGAAAGGCAAAAACACAGTCTCTGTCCTCAGGAGTTTATATTCTAATGGGGTGTTTTGGGCAAAGTTAAAAGGGTTTAAAACAAAACAGGTGGCTACAGTTTCAGCTTTCTATATATTACCTCGATTCTATGGAATGTTTTCTAACATTTACATTGGTTTATATTTTTGGCATCAGACTAGACTCAACAGCCTATTAGTATTCACCTCCCCAGCACATTTGGAAAATCAGAGAGTAGCATCTTTTGATGGTTTATGTCAACCGAGTTTAGCAAAATGAAACACTGTAGTATTATATATTGTATATACTAATATAACATATATGTAAGAAATATATGACACAGTCCTTGCCCATCAAGAACTTAAAATTTGTGTGCATGTGTATTTGAGTGTTTACATAGACACAAACATATATCATACATACATATATGGTTGTGTGTGTATACATATATATGTAATAGTTAATAAGCACTTATTAGGTGCCTATTATATTCCAGGAAAAGTCCTGAATTTATAAAAATGAGTGACTATATATGATCCTTGACCCCAAGAAACTTACATTGAAATAGGAGAGAAAACATGTATGTAACTATATAGATATAAGTTACTGATAGTATAGAAGGAAGGTAATCTTTCATCAAGTGAGAAAATATATGAAGCATTTTACATACCTTAAAGCACCATATAAATATTAGCTATTAATCTTAGGGGGAAGGCAATGGTTGGGGAGGAGGGAAGCAAGGAGTCAAGGAAAGTTCTCCAACAGAAGATGGTTTTGAGCTGAGTTTTTAAGGAAGCCTGGAAATGATGTGAAGGAGGTGAGAAGGGAGAGCATTCTAGGTGTGGGAGATAGTGCAAACACACACAGTCAGAAGATTAAGTTTTGTGCATAGAGAACAAAAAATGAGCATATGTGGCTGGATCATACAGTACATGGAGGGATTAAAGTGTAAAAAGAATGGAAAGGTAGGAAACTTTCAGGTTGTGAAGAACTTTAAACACTGAACACATGATGTTATAATTATCTAGAAGGTCAAAGAACCACTGGCGTTTATTGAGTAGTGGAGGTGATGTGGTCAGACTTGCTCTTTAAGGAAATTACTTTGACAGCTGAGTGGAGGATGGCTTGGAGTTAGTAGATACTTTAGGCACAGAGACCAATGAGGTGGCTCTTACAATAGCTAATAGGCAAGAGATGATGAAGGCTTGAACTGTGATCGTGGCTATTTGAGTAGAGAAAAGGCATGTATATGAAAGATGTGAAGGCAGAAACAAGATCTGAGAAAAGTTTGGATATGTGGGGCTGACTGAGATTGAAGTGTAGAGGATGACATCACAGTTGCGAGTCTGGGTACCTGGCAAGACAGTAGTGCCCTCAACAGCAATAGCATTGTTAGGAACAGATCAGGGCTTGGTAGAAAAGATATTATTTGATATAATTCTACAAATGCTATTGCTGAGTCATTTCAGTTGTGTCTAACTCTTCCTGACCCCATTTGGGGTTTCCTTGGTAAAGATGCTGGAATGGTTTTTCTATTTCCTTCTTTAGCTCATTTTACAAATGAGGAAACTGAAGCAAACAGGGTTAAGTGACTTCCCCAGGGTCACACAGCTATTAAGTCTCAGAAACTAGATTTGAATTCAGATCTTCCTGACTCTAGACCAGATGCTCTGTCCACTGTGCTACCAAGTGGCCTATTCCAGAAATGCTAGCAATAGCAATAAGACAAAAGAAAGAAATTAAAGGAAAAACAAGAGGCAAAGAGGAGATAAAACTACCCCTATTTATTGATAATATGATGGCTTACCTGGAAAATCCTAAGGAATCAGAAAGGATTTTGATTGAGACAATTATTAGCTTGATCAAAGTTACAGGCTACAAAATGAATTTTCCAAAATCAACAATATTCCTGTATAATAATAACAAAATGCAAGAATCAATGATAGAAAAAAATCCCATTCCAGATAACTACAAAATGCATAAAGTACCTGGGGATCAACATCCCAAAGCACACAAAAGACTCATATAGATTCCATTACAAAGTGCTCCTTAACAAATTAAAGAACACCCTAAATAATTGGTGGAATCTTCTATGTTCATGGCTAAGGCAGGTCAATATAATAAAAATGATAATACTACCAAAGTTAACGTATGCTACACCAGCCAAATCGCCGAGAGGATACTTTAAAAGCTTGATAAAAAATAAGAAAATCATTTGGGAAAACAAAAGGGAAATGATGAAAAGAAGTAAGGACAAAGGGAGAACAGCATTTCCAGACTTCAAACTATATTATAAAGCAGGAGTCACCAACATTATCTGCTATTGTTTGAAGAATAGAGAGACCAATGCACCAGACTTCACAAAGGACATTCAGAAACAACAGAACTCAATAACCCAGTGTTTGATAGAGTGCAAAATATAAGTTATTAAGGGAAAGACTCCCTATCTGAAAAAAAAAAATCTGGAAAAACCAGAAACAATCTGGCAGAAATTGGGCTTAGATCAACACCTTACATTCCCCTTCACAATACATTCTAAATGGATATGGGACCTGAATGTAAAAGTTCATACCATGAAAAAATTAGAAGAGGCGCAGATCATATACTTCTCATAGCTATGGGTACGATACTTAACCAAACAAGGGATAGAGACAATTACCACTTGAAACGAAGAAGCTTTTGCACAGACAGCATTAATGCAACTAGGATGAAAAGGGAAGTGGTTCAATGGGAAAAAAAATCTTTATATCAAATTTCTCTGATAAGGATTGGGTACCAAAGATACGTGAACAATATATTTTATAGTAAATAAATTGATATTGAATATTTAATAAATTATTAATATAGTTTTATATTTAATAATTTTATAATATAATTAGTTGCTATTTATTAAAATTAAACAAAACAAGCTATATAAATAAATATACAAATATACATATATATATATATACACACACACATACATGTGTATACATAGCTATTGCCTGATAGATAAATGGTCAAATGATACAAACAAACCATTCTCAAAAGAAATACAAAGTATTTGCAATCACATAAAAAATACTCCAAATCAGTAATAAGAAGGAAATGCAAATAAAAACATCTATGAGACTTTATCTCACACACTGCAGATTGTCAAAAAATGACCAAAAAAATGGTAACAGTCAATATTGGAGGGGTTGTGGGAAGATAGGCGCTAATAACGTTGTTGGAGCTGTGAAATGGTACAACCATTTTGGAAAGCAATTTGGAATTATGCAAATAAGGTGACTAAAATGTATCCATACTCTTTGAACCAGAGACTCCATCACTGGTCTTATACCCCAAGAAACTATCATAAAGAAAAGTCCCCATATACTCCAAAATATTTATAGCAGTACTTTTTGTGATAGCCAAGAACTGGAAACAAAGTAGATGCCCAGTGATTACAGAATGGCTAAATAAATTATGGTATATGAATGTAATGGAATACTAGTCTGCTATAAGAAATGATATATGTGATGAAGACAGAGAAGCATGGAAAGATCTATATGAACTGATGCAGAAGGAAGTAAGCAGAGCTAAGAAAACAATATACATGATAACTACAACAATGTAAATGGAAAGAACAGTGACATGCCAAAACATTAAAAGTAAGTGTAACAAAATTACAAAGATCAAGAGAGACTCAAATGAAGAGATATGAGAAGACACTTCCAACTCAGCCCTTTGTAGAGGTGGGAGGTTCACAAGGGTTAGACATTGCACATCAACTTTTTCAGTCGTATCAATCAGTTATGCTGACTTTTTCTTCCTCTTTAAAAATACTATTTGTCATATGGGATACTCTTGGGGAGGGAAAGGGGTGGATTACAGGGGATGCCATAGTGACATAAGAAATAGAAAACATCAATACTTTTTAAGAAAAGAAAAGCTACAGAGCCTCTTTCCCTAGGTCTCTGGCCCCCTTTCCATAAATTTCTATTGGTCTAGCAACATTTTTATACTTTCAAGTCAGAAAGCACAAGTTATTGTGGGAACCAAAATTTATGAAGGTTTTCAAAATACTCTTTCTGAAGAAGTCAATCCTGGTCATTCTTTACAACACAGCCTCTTAGAGTATAATTAAACCACAAACTTGAAGGTAGTATGGTTAAGTAATAGAAATAAGATCTCAAACACATAAAATTAAAAGATACTTTTTTAGTTCCATTAAAATTGTGAACACCTCTTTTAAAGATGTTTTTTAACTTCTCCATGTCTCATGAAGGCATTGACTTAACTTGCTATTGAGAGGAGAGGAGAGGAAAGAGAAGGGGTGTGTGTGTGTGTGTGTGTGTGTGTGTGTGTGTGTGTGTGTGTGTATGTGTATTTCTTTGGATAAATGACCATTGTTTGGTTATACTGTGAATATTTGTTTTTGTATTCTTGTTTAGATTCAAGTCTCATATTGAAAATAATCTTTTCTAAAAGAAACCCTACACATTTCTGTGTGATTCACATTTTGGACAAACATATAGACCACCTCAAAGACACTCAAAAGATCACACTTGGAGAATCACCAATTTAGAACATACATAGATTCCAAATTATTTTAGGTAGTGACAAAGCAAATGCTTATCTTTGGGCACATGATCATCAATCACAAAATAGTTGGGACCATAGAAGTTCATTTGTTTTATCCTCTTGCCTTTAAGAGAATCAAACCAAATAACACCAGAAAAAATGGGAGTCTCTCTAGAGGCTTTAAAGAAATTCCACAACTTCCCTCAGTAACTTATCCATTTTAGCATACCTCACATGAATCCTTCTTGGTGGTGCACTCAGGATCCATGACTCTATTTTCTTGAAAGCTTATTTCTAGCCCTTCCATACCCTTAATTCTCCCATCTAAACCTGCTTCTCTCTGCGAATTTACTTTAACCTTTCATCCCAGCCAACTTTTCTTCATATCTATTGTTACAGAACCTGAGACCGAATGCTTAAAAATGCAGTTTTATATTTATGTTGAGAAGGCAAACTTACATTTACCCACATATTGAATCCAGCTGAAAACATGGCATACTCTTCAGTCTTAATAGACACAATCTGGAAACCAATAATATACTGTCATGTATCTTTAAATGTTTTGTGTTTGTATAGCTTGCCTCTCCAACTAGAGTTTCAGTTCTACGAGGACAAAGACCATGTTTTAAACCCTTTCTAGTACTGTGATTTGTGCATAATAGCTGCTTAATTGTTGTTTTGTTGCTGTTCAGTCATGTTTGACTCTTCGTGACCCTATGGACCATAGCATGTCAGGTCCTTCCATCCTTCACTATCTCCTGAAGTCAGTCCAAGTTCATGTTCATTGCTTCCATGACACTATCTATCCCGTCCTCTACTGTCCCATTCTTTTTTGCCTTCAGTCTTTCCCAACATCAAGATCTTTTCCACTGAGTTCTGTTTTCTCATTATGTGGCAAAAACATTTAAGCTTCAGCTTCAGTATTTGTCCTTACAATGAATAGTCTGAATTAAGTCCTTTAAGTATTGACTGATTTGATCTCCTAGCTGTTCAAGGAACTGTCAAAAGTCTTCTTCAGCACACAATTTGAAAGCATTGATTCTGAGGTGCTTAACTTTCCTTATAGTCCAACTTTCACAGCCATACATTACTACCGGAAATACCATAGCTTTGACTATATGGACCTTTGTTAGCAAGGTGATGTTTCTGCTTTTTAGTATGCTGTCCAAATTTCCCATAGCTTTCCTTCCAAGGACAAATTGTCTTTTAACTTCACGGTTGCAGTCACCATTTGCAATGATCTTTGAACTCAAGAATATAAAATTGTAGACTGCTTCCACTTCTTCTCCCTCCATTTGCCAGGAAATGATGGTACCGGATGTCATGAGCTTAGTTTTTAAATGTTAAGGTTCAAGCCAGCTTTTACACTCCCTTCTTCCACCCTCGTCAGGAGGCTTCTTAATTCTTCCTTTTTTTCCAGCTGTCAGCATGGTATCATCTACATACCTGAGATCGTTACTTCTTCCTGCAACATTAATTCCTGTTTTTAATTCATCCAGCTTGGCATTTCACATGAAATAACTCTGCATATAAATTAAATAATAAGGTGCCAATATATGGCCTTGTTGTATTCCTTTTCTAATTTTAAACCAATCAATTTTCCATGTTTGGTTCTAACTATTGTTTCCTGACTTGCATACAGGTTCCTCAGGAGTCAAGTAAGGTGATCTGGTATTCCACCTCTTTGAGGACTTGCTACATTTTGTTGTGATCCACACAGTCAAAGGCTTTAGGATAGTCAACAAAGCAGAAGTAGATGCTTTTCTAGAACTCCCTTACTTTCTTCACAATTCAGTAAATTTTGGCAATTTGGACTCTAGCTTCTCCGCCTCTTCAAAAACTACTTTGTTCTTCTGGTAATTCTCGGTTCACAAACTGCTGAAGCCTAGCTTGCAGAATTTTAATCATAATCTTGCTGGAATGTGAAATAAGTGTAATTGTTTGGTAATTTGAATATTCCTTGGCATCACCCTTCTTTAGGACTGGGACATAAACTAATCTTTTCCAATCCAGTGACCCCTGTTGAGTTTTCCAAATTTGGTGGCATACTTACTGCAGTATTTTAACAGCATCATCTTTTAGGATTTTAAATAGCTCAGCTGAAATTCCATCACCTCCACTAGTTTTATTGTTAGCAATGCTTCCTAAGGCTCACTTGACTTCATTCTCCAGGATATCTGGCTCTAGATCAGTTAGGGGTGATATTAAGATCTTTCTTATATAGTTCTATATATTCTTGCCATCTCTTCTGCTTCTGTTAAGTTTCTACCATTTTTGTCTTTTATCATGCTGTATTAGGAGGGCAGAGTTTATAATCTCAAAGAGGATCATATACATGTCTGAAAGGTTCGGAACCGCCGGATATAAGAAACTCTCAAAGTAGAAGGCAGAAGAATCAAAACATATATTTAGGCTCCACAGTAACCAACCCATGAACCAGCAACCCCATTTTGATATATTGATCAAAAGCTTCTAGGCCCAATAAGTACGCCTTGAAAGAGTAACCAGGAGGCTACAGAGAAGCATGATTGCATAAAGCAAAATCATGCTTCCCCCTCTATGGTAAAAAGATTACCCACTGGCCTGAAGTCCTTGTTCAGCTTCCTCCCGTAGGTCAGCTCTGCCACTGGAAGCTCCTGCTTCAGCTGTGGCTGTAGCTGTAGCAGCCTCTGGCTCCAACGGAAGCTGTTTTTAACCATCCAGCTTCTGCGGGGGTGTAAGGTATGCCGGGGAAAGCACAGGTTCTTTCAATCTGCTTAAGCAAGGTGAAGGGGTTGACCGGGAAAGCACAGGTTCTTTCCATCAGCTTAAGCAAGGTGAAGGGGTTGACCAGGAAAGCACAGGTTCTTTCCATCAGCTTAAGCAAGGGAAGCAAGGTGAAGGGGCCGACAAGCTTACTCCAGTCCAACATACAAACAGCATTCAGTTCAGGGGAAAAAGCCAAACTAGTCAAGGCCACTTGTTGACTAAGTGCTAAGGAGCCCATTTTTGGTTACCAACACACATGCCCAGTTGCACATAAAACTGTTCCCTTGATATCTCTAATTTTCTTGAAGAGCTAGTTTGCCTTTCCCATTCTATTGTTTTCTTCTACTTCTTTGCATAACTCATTTAAGAAAACCTTCATAATATTTCCTTGCTGTTCTCTGAAATTCTGCATTCAGTTGAGTATATCTTTCCCTTTCTCCTTTCTCTTCTACTTTCCTTCTTTCCTCAGTTACTTGTAAAGCCTCATCAGATAGCCATTTTGCTTTCTTGCTCTTCTTTTTCTTCAGGATGTTTTTTTGTTGATGCCTATTACACAATATTGTGACTCTCTGTCCATAGTTCTTCAGGCACTCTATCTGCCAGATATACCAGATCTTAAATCTGTTCATCATTTCCACTTCATATTCATAAAGGATATTATTTCAGTCATACTTTTACAGTCTGATGGCTTTTCCTACTTTCTTCAATTTAAGTTTGAATTTTGCAGTAAGAAGCTCATGGTCTGAGCCACAGGCAGCTTCAGGTTGTTTTAACTGACCATATAGAGCTTTTCTACCTTAGACTGCAAAGTATATGAACAATCTGATTTCAGTATTGACCATCTTGTGATGTTCATGTGTAGAACTGTCTTTTGGGTTATTGAAAAAAAAAAGTGTTTACCATGACCAGTGAGTCATCTCAACAAAACTCCATTAGTCTCTACCCTTCATTTTGTACTCCAAGGCCAAAATTGTCTGTTATTCCAATTATCCTTTGATGCTAGTGCAGCATCCTATGTGATGAATGTAATGTCTTTTTTGGGTATCTTCATAGAACTGAACAACTTTGGTTTCTGGTATCAGTGGTTGAAACATAGACTTGTATTACTGTGATGTTGAATGGTTTGTCTTGGATTTGAACAGATAACATTCTATCAGTTTTGAGATTATGCCCCTGTACTGACTTTCTCACCTTTTTATTGACTATGAGACCTACTCCTTTTCTTCTAAGGAATTCTTGCCCACAGAGGTATGTGTAATGATCAGCTGAATTAAGTTCACCTATTCTTTTCCATTTAAGTTCACTGGCACCTAAGATGTTGATGTTTAATCTTTTCATCTCCTATTTGACCACATCCAGCTTACCTTGGTTCATAGATCTTACAGACCAGGTTCCTATTGCAATACTGATCTTTACAGTGTTGGACTTTCCTTTTGTCACCAGACACAGCTGCAGCTGAGCCTCCTTTTGGTTTTGGCCCATCCACTTCATTAGTACTGGAGCTACTTGTAGTTGTCCTCTGCTCTTTCTCAGTAGCCTGTTGGATACCTTCTAACCTTAGGGGTTCATCTTCTGATGTCATATCTATTAGCATTTTAATACTATCCGTGGGAATGTCTTGGAAAAGATATTGGAGTGGTTTACCATGTACTTCTCGGTGGATCACCTTTTGTCAATGATACTATGAACTATGCCATGAATATGTCCCCAAAATGGACAGGTCATAGTGGAGAGCTCTGACAAAAGGTACATAATACAGCATTTTAATTAATTTGTTCTTTCATTCAGTATTCTGCACAGCACAGCACTGAAATCATACTAGGAGAGAGAAAGGAAACTTATTTATATAGAGTCTAATATGAGCCAAGCATTGTACTGAGTGCTTTACAAATATTATTTTAGTTGATTCTCACAGCAACTCTGGGAGACAGGTGCTATTATTATCCCCATTTTACAACTGAGGAAATTGAGGAAGGCAGAGGTCAAGTGACTTTCCCTAGGGTGGCATAGCTATAAATCACATAGCTACAGGACCACATGGCTATCAGGTCAAATTTGAACTCAGGTCTTCCTGACTCCAATGTTCTATCCACAGTACTACTTAACTGCCTCAAGATAACAGTTATCACACTGCTGCTGTAAAATAACAGTGGCTTGGTCAAGGAGATTGTGTGGCATGAACAATTCTTTCACTGACACCTATAACTCCCTTTTTGTAATGTGTATGTGTGTCTGTAGTGTGTTTTTAATGTTTCTCTTTTACATTCCTGTGACCTTCCAGTAGCTTCTTTCCACCAGTAGAACCCTCCTTCTTAACAAAGTGCAGCAAATCAAATCAAACTGACCCACTGATCATGTCTAGTAGCACGTGCTTCATTCTGCACCCACAGTCTACCACCTCTCTACCAATAAGAAGGAAGTATGTTTCATAGCTGGCCTCTGGAATCATTGCGTTGACATGAGTTCTGATGTCCTTCAGTTCTGTTCTCCCTTAAATTAATATGTTTTTAGTTTGTTCTAGTGTCTCTGTTTACTGTGCTCTGTATTAGTTCGTGTAAATCTTCTTAAATATCTCTGAATTCCCCATCTTAATCATTTCTTATGACAGAGAAATATTCCATTGCATTCATCAACCACAGCTTGGTCAGCCATTCACCCATCCGAGGGTACCCATTTTGTTTCCAGTTGGGGTTTTTTTTCTATCAAAAAAGTACCACATATTTTATTATTTGTCTGACTTTCCTCCTTCTATGATGTCCTTGGGGCATCTGTCTAGTAAGGGTTTTCTTGGGTCAAAGTATATTGGTTTTAGTCCTTTTCTAGAACAGTTTCAAATTATTTTCTAGAATGGTTGGACCAACTCATAGCTTGCAGTGTTTTATTGTGTCATTCTTCTAGTTCATCTGATTTTTTGCTGACTTCCTGAATTCAGATTAAACATGGACCTCTTGGTTTGATATCCTAGTGAACTCTGGGGAGACCCTGAAAAATTTCTGGCTTACTCTTTTGATTATGAGTTGTACCCAAAGGTGTTCTGGAGCCAGCTTAGGAAAGCCAATTGTTACATTTTCAGTGTGAGCATTTATATCTTGGAAAGTGGCAAATGCTGGAAATCAGAGCTTTGTTTTTTGTTTTGTTGATTGTTTGGACTTAAGAAAGTGACTAAACTTTAAAAGTATGTCATGGGTACATTACTCTCCCTCTCCCCCCCGATGATTGTTAAACATTTACCAGTACATCTCTGGATATACATGGCCCCTTCTTCAGAAGGGTTCTTTCCTTGTATCCTGTCCATTTCATGTAATTAACAACAAGCAGGCCCTCTTTCCTCCCTATTTGAGATTTTGATACTAGTTGCCAGTAGTTATCAACCAATGTATCAAGTTCCCCCTGAAAATGCAATGGAGTAAGGGTAAAATGCAAGTCCCCCGCATCATTCCATGGGTCCTTGACTCATTTTGCTCCCAAACAACAGCAACTCTTTACTTCTTAATCGATCAGCCTCAATTGAAAAATCATTCAGATTTTAAATTCATAATAAAGAAGCCCAAACAATTTATCTAATATAACAAACCTCTAGAGGTCAAGAAAAAAGATCAATAATAAGCCTGTTGCACCTTCTCTCAACTTCCCAAGACAGAAGGTTCCATTTTTCTTCTCTTTCTCCAATTACTTCCATGCATGAAAAGGAAACAAAGCTGTCAATGCCTCCTCATAAACCTACCTGTCTGCCAACATTTCTGGGTGGGGTTTGGGAGAATTTTCAGTCAGTCTCACCAGTCAACAATTCCTATCATTCACACTGGGATTAGAGAGTGTGGTAGAAGTTCTGGATAATTCTCATGGTCACGGCTGCATGGGTGAATGAGGGTAGAATAATGACTCCAGGGCTCTGGGAGTTCTGCTCCAAAGGTTTCCTTCACAGCACCAGCACTCAAAAGGGGCCACTGAGCAAATGCCCGGGGGCTAATTCCCACAGAGCACTGCCCGATTTTCAGAAATCTATCAAAGAAAAGAGAAGGAGGGTAGATGTGTTGTTGACCCCAGCTGCCATTACTTTGTCACTCCTTTCTCCTTCAAACTCCAAATTTCCCTCCCGTGTCTGACATCATGTCTGCAACCCAACCCATGCAGGACAGATTGACAACAAAGCCAGCTGAAAATTATGCCAGTCTTGGCACTCCCTATGAAACACTATCTCCAGTGGACACATTCCCCACATCAGGAAAAGGATACAGCTTTCTTAAAGTGAATAGAACTTATTAAGCTCCTTTAATAGCATGGTTTCTACTCCCAGCCATTATGTCCCACATACTTAGGTAATTTCTATTATCTTGAGCTTCCAAACCTTCTATCAAACTGACTTTTTGTAGGAGAAGTCATTCCTGAACTTCTGAAAGCTTCCTTGAACTGATGATGGATTGGGCATGGTCAAAGTCAATTGAATAAATTGAAGTCAATATTATAGACGTAGCCCATTTAAAGTGAGATCTTATCGAGGAAGGAAACTGCAGAGTAGTTTGACTTTTAAGCCTGTTCTTCAGTACCGTCATCTTGGGACTGTGCCTTTTTACCCTTTCCCATGCTTTGTCTGGGCAATAGTCCAATATATTTGAGACACAACTCTAGATAGTCAAATGGGATAATTCAAGCCAAAGCACACCATTGTCTAACCAGCCCAACCCAGACTCTTTCAGGACAGTGTTTCCCATGTACCTCTTTTGCATATCCTGCCCTATCATAGAACCTCAGACTATTTCATTTCAACCAACATTTATCATTGAGTCCCTAACTCTCATTTTACAGATGAGAATTCTAGCACTCAGAGAGGTTAATTATCTCATTCAAGGTTGCACAGTGTTATGAAATGCATCCTCTCTGCCAAGCCACTAATTATTCTAACCAATTGCTCTCAGTTATTTCTACCTGAGAAGCCCTTGAGGTCACAGATGTGAAAACTCTCTAGTACAAGAGAAAAAGGGGCAGTGAGGTGGTTCAGTGGTTATAGTGCTGGGCCTGGAGTCAGGAATACCTGAGTTCAAATCCCTCCTCAGACACTTGCTAGCTGTGTGACCCTGGGCAAGTCACTTAACCCTGTTTGCCTCAGCTCCTCATCTGTTAAATGAGCTGGAGAAAGAAATAGCAAACCTCTCCAATATCTCTGCCAAGAAAATCCCAAATGAAGTCACAAAGAGTCAGACACAACTAAGATGATTGAGTAACAACTAGTGAGAAGAACCTGATTTAGAACCTGTGATGATTAAAAAATTCAAGAGACATAGTTTCTGGGTAGTTTAATCATTTTATTAATGAAGCAGCAGGTTATTAATAACAGGATGGTCATTTGGCCATCTCTCTCAGACCAAACACCCCTGATGCGAGTGGGGTCACAATTTATATGCCCTTTGAAGAGGGGGTGTTCCTGAGGGATGCCTAATCATCTCTGATTAATTAATCTATCGGGAGGTGGACTGCCTTGGAATGCATGACATAGGTTACTCAAATCTTGGTCAAAGAGACATCAATTTCCATTTTACCTGTCTTGTTAATAAGGAGAATCAACATTTCTCCAGGACTTATCTGAGCTAACACGATGAGCAGGAATACACCCACTAGCCTGAATTTAGAATGTTTTTACTGTCTGATTAGATCTTGGCCTGGGTAAATCTCTGAGAGAGGTTTCACACACTGGCTGATTTCTGGATGAGGAAGTAGAAAAGAGGAAAAACCTTGGTGCTAATACAATAATTAGTTATGAAATATAAAAGAGAAATGTTCATTTCTCACAAATCTCAGCTCAAAAGATTATAGATTAAGAGCTGTAGGGGACCTTAGAGGTCATTTCCTCATTTTAAAAGATGAGGAAACTGAGACCTAGAGAAGGTTAAGTGCCTTGTTAGAGAAAAGTTGTTCTCTGATTCTAAGTCCATTGCTTTTCTCACTGGACCACACTGGATACATATCCTACCTGTGCGATGTGGGCAAGTCACCTTTCCCTCCCTAAGCTATAGAGTTCTCATTTGTGAAAATGTGGGAGTTGATATGATCATCTCTAAACTCCCAGGGGCATGTATTGGACATGGGCCTCAATTCCCACAGCTTCCTAGCTCTTGGCTACTCATATGAACTTTGGAACTACTGCTTTGTTCAGTCATGTAATATTTGCATCCTTCTAGTACTGGTTGGCTTACTTGGCTTCTGATTTAATTTCCTGTTCTGGACTCTTATTCTCAGTGTATGCTCTGACTGTGGCTTACTTTAGATTATGTTAAAAAAGGATTATGTAAAGAAAAACTCTTTATAATGGGTGGAGGAGATATTTCTGAAGCCAATTGATAGAATTTAGCAACAGATTGGATATGAAGCTGTTAGGAAATAAAAAGTAAGGAATGACCCCAAAATTTCAAGTGAGGGTGATTGGAAGGATTGTGGTAGATGAACAAGGGAAGCTTTTGGATAGATGAGTTGAATTTTGAGTGTATTGAGATTGATATGCTTATAGGATACTATGAGGAGATATCTAATATGTAGTAGGAAATGTTGGACTCAATTTATTTCGATAGGTCTTCACTGTGGTATATAGCTGAAATACACACACACACACACACACACACACACACACACCCAAGAGCACTGAGTTTGGATCCAGATGACTTTGATTCAAATCCTGACTCTTCTTTTAATTGTTAGTGTTGCTTTGCACGAGATATTTTAAATGTTAGGGACTCAGTTGCCTCATCTGTAAAATGAGAGATTTGAATTAGATGACCTCTTAAGCCCTTTTGACTGCCCCAAATTTTATGATCCTGTGAGACACAATTCATTTGGACCCCTACTCTATTCCAATCAGTATTAATAAGTGTGATATAATTCCACAGGGGTAGTAATTATAAATTCTATATTTTAGGCCTCATAGCTGTGAACTGCAGATTGTAAATTCACTTGCTTAATCATAGGAAGCTTACTAGAGACCCTCCACCCTTGTTTTTCCTTGTCATGGTGACCAAGGCCAATGTGGCAGAGGTGACTCAATTACGTGGAAAGTCCTCCTACTTATTTTTGCATCTTGTCCAACATGAGCAAGTGACCATCTTATGACCACTTAGTCAGTGGAGATGCCCCCATGCTTTGCCCAAACTGTGATCCCCTGTAACTTAGTTGAGGGGGAAAAGCCAGCAACCTGAACTTCAGAGCAAATACAAACAGAAACTACAAACAGATCAATAGACAGGCTTTGTCTGATCAAGACATTATATGCATAGTTACCAAAAAGAGAAGCACCAACATCTGGGTTTTCAAGGGTGGTGGTGGGGGGGGGTGCTGCTTCAACAGCTCCCCAGAGCCTTGTCACCAACACTCTTTCAATGAGTGTGTCCCCAAAGGCAAAATGCTAACCTCTGAGTTTATATACACTTCTTCAGGGTCAAGGGGCATCACAACCATGTGACTCAAACCCACATGACGTAGGCCTTCCCTTGACATAAGCATCTCATCAAGGACTCCTGATTCAATCAAAGATTCCTTAGTGCTGAGAAGCACTCCAAAACAAAGACAACAAAAAAGTCCATTTTGCTTGCCATTACATTTGAAAGGCAAAACTCATCAAAGACACTTGATTACCTTAGCATTCTAAAAGAGAAAACCATAAAGTCCCACCCTAAGTCCCATAATACCCCGTCTCTCCCCAACCTTCCAACCCACCCCCCCATGCTGATATGCAATTTTTGGCCCTCCAGAGCAAGGTCTATCAACTGATGAGATTCAGTATTTCATCATGCCTTTTTTGCATATTTCGATTCAAAACCTATAAAAACAAGATCCTGGAAGAAGGAAAATCTAAGGTCCACTTCATTAGAGGTGACCATGACCCCTTTAATAAAGTGCCACTGGCTCAGAGCTCTGCCTCAGTCTCTTTTATTGCAGGTTGGACAATTATAATCTCCACAATCCTATTGTCTGTTATGAACTCTTGAAACCTGTCTCATCCCTAATAACCTTTTATATATCTAGGTACCAACCACCCACTCAATATTTCTTCTTATTGTGGCTGGAAATGATTTGGCTTTGAGTTTTCATTCTCATTGATCTTGGTCAGCCTCCTGAGGATTCCAGCTTCTTCTCACAGGTGATTGAGGTGACCTTGCCTTTGACATTACAATTTTCTCATGTGCCAGTTCCTAAACTTCTCAATCTGTAATCCTTGGCTAAAGGATTGACTTTCTTAATTCCTAACTTGTTAAACTACTTACGCTCAGAGTACTCAGTATGATCTAATTCCCTTTTCTTGTCATTGCCATCAGGCATTCTTATTTGCTATCAAGCATTCTTATTATTGTAATATTGATGTTAATTAATATTAATAGTAGTAAAAATAGCAGTTGTCATTTGTATAGCTCTTGAAGATTTATAACCCTCATTTGATCAGATCACCTAGGCACTACAGAGTTTGGGAATGGAGAGGTTCTTCCATTCACATTTTTAATTATCGTACCTTCATACCTGTTCTAGGATACATGGCTGATTAGATGTATCCTAGAACAAAGGGTGGAGAAGTGTGTTGGTAACCAAAAATGGGCTCCTTAGCACTTAGTCAACAAGTGCCCTTGACTAGTTTGGCTTTTTCCCCTGAACTGAATGCTGTTTGTATGTTGGGTTGGAGTAAGCTTGTCGGCCCCTTCACCTTGCTTCCCTTGCTTAAGCTGATCGAAAGAACCTGTGCTGTTGGCAGCTTTTTGGGTGCTGGCTGTGGGTGGATTTACACCCCTACAGAAGCTGCTAGCCGGATTGTTGAAACAATACCTTATTTATATATTTCGTTGTTGTTCTATGAGATGGAATCAGGAAGATCTGACTTTGAAATCTGTCTCAGATACTTACTTTCCAGCAGTATTTACTTAAGTATTACTTAACCTCTCTCAGACTCAGTCTTCTTATCTGTAAAATGAGGATCATAATAGCACCTACCTTCCGGGATTGTTGAAGGGATTAAATCAAATCACATCTGTAAAATGCTTTGCAAACCTTAAAGCCTCATGTTATTCTCTATTTACTCAAAAATGAGCGCTTAAAAATGTACTTTTATGGAGTGCATGGAGACAAGGAGAAAAGGAACACATGATAGAAATAGACAACCATAGTTATTGTGGCCAAAAAAAAAAGATGATTCTATAAGCACCCTGATGGTAAGTCAAGATAGAGTTCCTAAGATGGCTGTAGCTATTCTAGCCACTGTGCCACAGTGTTAGAGGTCATCTCATCTAATTTTTTTCATTTTACAAATGAAGAAATTGGAGCTCAGAGGGGCTGTAACCCATACCCTCCTTTACCCCAAAAGGTTACACATATAAAAGTGCTAGAGCCAGGATTCAGGCTCATGCAAAGAAAAACTCCCTCATAATGGATGAGGGAGATACTCCTGAAGTAGAATTGATAGAATTCAGCAAATGATTAGCTATATAGATGGTGGGAGGTAAAGAATAAGGAATGACCTCAAAGTTTCAAGGGTGAATGATTGGAAGAATGGTACTAGATGAACAAAGGAAGGTTTGGATGGATGAACAGAATTTTGAGCATGCTGAGACTGATATACTTATAGGATACCATGTGGTGATATCTGGTAGGAAGTGGGAAATGTTGTACTGAATTTAAGAGCTAGTTATTGGTAGTCATCTATGTAGCAGTAATACTTGAAGTAGTTGAGATCAACAAAGGGGAGAGTATGAAAGAGAGAAGTGAGAGGGAGTCTTGTAGTATATTCCCTCCTAGAAAAGGGAAGGAGAGGAATAAGTAAAACAGTTAAAGAAGGGATAGTCGGGCGGATAAGAAGATAACAAATAGAGAACAATGTTATGGAAGTCAAGGTTGGAGAAAGAGTGGAGAAGAGGGTGGTCAGCAGTAGTGGTTATGAACATGGAGGGATGGGGATGAGAGAGGGCAGTCATAACTCTTTCCAGGGTAGAAACCATTCTCTCTGGGGCTTCCTCATTGCCCCAGATGTGGAGTTATCTTTTGTACCAGAACACATTTTCTCAACCCCTGATTTGAGATTTATTTCTCTGAGATTTCTGGGTTATAGATTCATTCTTAGTTAAACAGGAAATCTTTTGATTTCATTTCAAGCTTATACCACTGACATTCCTACATAAGCACTCAGCTAACTATATATTTCTTCTCCTTTCGCCGAATGGTGAGGGATAGAAAGGGCCAACATGTACTTGCACTATTTTCCATCTATCATGAGCAAAGAAAGTTCTTTCCATCAAAGCTCCTGATGCTGTCAAATTGTTCAGCATAAGAAATGAACATGACTTTTATCAGTGGAAATGACATTAAAGAAGATGCATTACCATCTGTTTTGCTGTTATACCATAAGGACCGCAAGACCTTTCCATCTGCCCTGCTGCTGAAACCCATAATGTGTGTTATCTCCCCCCATTCAAATGTGAGCTCCTTGAGAGCCAGGACTGTCTTTGACTTTTCTATTTATATCCTCAGTGACTGGCACAAGTCTTTGCATATAGTAAGCACTTAATTAACACTTTTCCATTCATTCATCCATAGACAGTTGAAATGATGTGAAGAGAGGGAATAAGGAAGAATTGAAAACAGAGGTAGGTATATTGGCATTGTATGCGTTTTACTGCTCAAACCTTAACTTCTATTATGAATAGCTAACAGCACTTTAGATAATACATCCTATGATTCTTATAGTTCAGAAACAATAATACTTAGGTAGTGGAAGTATTACTATTAGAGATGAGAAAACTGAGGCTCATGAAAGCTAAGTGACATACCCAAGATCACACTGCTGGTAAGTGGCAGAATCAAGACTTTACTGTTAAAATCATGAAAAACACTGTGTGATTTACTAGCTTATCCTCCTCCTCCCCTTCAAATCTGGTCCCAGTTCACTGTACAACCACTGGGTCTGTCCAAAGTCTTTGGATGAGAGGCCCAGCACTATAGGCTGTCCTTTCAGTTGCCTACCATAATCTAGTCAAGAGGATTTTTTCACCCACCTTTTTTTTCCCCCTGTGGGGATAGTTAGGCCAAACTCTTTTGAATGATTACATATCACTCAAAGGGATATATACTCACATTATAGAATGTTTACTGAATATAACTAGTGGTGGGATTCAAATAAATTAGCAACTGATTCTCCACAGAACCAAGCCAAGGCACTGCCACTGCTGATGTTGTGGGCACAGGCCCTGCCCCTGCTAACAACCGGTTTGCTGAACTCAACCTAAAATTAGGTACCAGTTCTTCTGAACTGGTGCAAACTGACTGAATCCCACCACTGAATATAACTATAATTTTTTTTAAATGATGAGACATTAAATGCCCCCCAATGATTTTGACTTGACACTCAGGTGAAAGTCTAAAATTTCCGCCTCCCTTTCACAAGAGAAATAGTCATTCCTTGAGTAGTTCTATTTGACATCTACTCCCCTACCAACATCATAGCCATATGGAATGGTAATGGGTAGTCTTATTCCTTGGGAAGTGTTGACCTCCTTCTACCTCCTGGTAGAGATAGCAGCTGCTTCCTAGCCAACAACCAGGTATCCTTCATGCCCCTTGTGGCTTGAACTTCAAGGTGAAGGAAGCCTTCATGTATAGAAACAGCCCATCCTACTTTTGGACAGCTCTGATTGTGAGGAATCCTTTCCTGAATCAAGCCTGAAATACCTTCTTTGAATCTTCCATCTTTTGCCCCTGGTTCCATCTTCCAGGGCCCAGAACAGAATTGAATCCCTCTTCCACATGGCGCTCTTCTTTATAAAAATCCACCTGTAAGCTCTTTGAGGGAAGGGACCGTCTTTTGCCTTTTGTATCATTAGTGCTTAGCACAGTGCCTGGCACATAGTAGGAGCTTAAATATTTTATGACTGATGTATTGATGTGAGCCCAGGACTTCTGTACTACACATGTTCATTTAAGTGTATATATATGTATACATATATGTAGAAAAGTATATATTTTAATTATCTGTACACATGCTATTTCTTTCCAGTGGGATATAAGAACTTTTGGAGACAGTGCACAGAGCACTGGGCCTGGACTCAGGAAGACTCATCTCCCTGAGTTCAAATCTGGCCTCAGACACTTACTAGCTGTTTGCTCCTAGACAAATCACTTCACCCTGTTTGCCTCAGTTTCTTCATCCGTAAAACAAGCTGGAGAAGAGAATGGTAAGCTACTCCATTATCCCTGCCAAGAAAAACCCCAGATGGGGTCAGAGGGACTGAAAGGACTGAACAAAAGAGCCTTTGGGGCAGGTACTATTTAATTTCTGTCTTTATAGCCCCATTACCTAGGACAGTGCCTTACATATTGTTTTGTTTGGGCATTTCAGTCATATCTGGCTCTTTGTGACCCCATTTGGGATTTTCTTGGCAAAGATACTGGAGTGGTTTGTCATTTCCTTCTCCAGCTCATTTTATAGATGAGGAAACTGAGGCAAATAGGGTTAAGTGATTTGCCAAGCAGGCACTTAACACATGCTTCTTGAATGAATGCCCTTTGGATTCTATCCAAGCTAATGAAGACCTAAAGGATCTCACTGAATTATAAGGAGGCACCTGTAAAGCTACTGCGAGGAAGGATCATAGACTTAGAATGAATAAAGGCCACCTAATACAAACCCCTCATCTGGTTCTCTCTGAGAACCAGTGACCTTTAAAAAGACGTCCAAGGGAGAAGATTCTGGACAGATGGTGGAGGAGGTCAGAAAACATTCAGCTCTTCAAATTTCCTCCACAAAAAGTACAGAACATTGCCCCAGGGCAGCAGAAATAAACGTCGGTAAAGCAGTTGTCCCCCCTAAGACAGTTTGAGAAGACCCCAGGAAAGACCCAACCTTCAGGGTGGAGGCTTGGTCAGGGTGAAGTGCAAACACTGACTCTGCAGAATCAACAAACAAACAAGCCCTGGAGGCAGCTGGGTTGAGAAGTAGCCTCAGCCCTAGAAACCTTCATCTCACAGACAGTGTGGGGGTCTGACAGTTGAGAAGAAGATTGAAGGACCTTCCTCTGTCAAGGGACACCAAGCACAGCTGTGCTGACCAGATGTGTCTTGGGCTGTGGCTGTGGGGAGAAGGAGCTAACATACACTTGGGGAGTGCAATAGCAGAGGGGTGGGGACCCTGTTGGCATGGGCACTTGCAGAAGAGCAGAGTCCCCAGTTTCAGTTCCTGGGCAGAAAGGATAGCTGTAGTTTGCAGCCCCACAGAACTGCAGGAAACAAGATCATTTGTGGAACAGTGTGGCTAGGGGTCCTTGCTATGGCTTAGGAGTGGAGAGGAAAGCCCAAGACTGGGCCCTGAGACAAACCTCAGAAAAATAACAGTAAGAAGGACCTGAGGATTGGGGCATCATTCCCCATGCCTTGGGACTGCAACTTGGTTACAGTAATAGCTGCTAAAAAGCAAAATAAAACAAACAAAAAATAAATAAAGGTGAGCAAGCAAAGGAGAAAGAATCCAACCATAGATAGTAACTATGGGGATAGAGAATATCTGGGTTCACACTGAAGAAAATGGGACTTAAAAAGCCACTAATTTTTCAATGAGAACATCAAATGGTCTCGAGCACAAAGAGAGCACTTGGAAGAACTCAAAAAGGACTTTAAAAATCAAGTAAGAAAGATTCAGGGAAAATTAGAAAAAAAATGAGTAATCCAAGAAAATCAAGAAAATTATGGAAAGAAAGTCAGCCAACTAGAAATAGAGAATCAAAAACTTAAGGAAGAAAATAAATCCTTGAAAACTAGAATTGGGCAAGGGGAAGCTAATGACATTCTAAGACACCAAGAAATCATAAGACAAAACTAAAAGAATGAAAAAATAGAAGAGAAAATGAAACATCTCATCAGAAAAACAATTGATCTGGAGAACAGATCAAGGAGAAATAATTTAAGAATAGACTACCTGAAAATTATGATTAAAGAGAATCTTGATACAATATTATGAGAAGTTATCAAGGAAAATTGCCCTTAAAGTTCTAGAACAAGAAGGTGAAGTAGAAATAGGAAAAAAAAAAATCCACTGATCACCACCTGAAAAAGATCCTAGGAAGAAAACTTACAGAAATATCATAGCCAAATTTCAAAGCTCCCAGGTTAAGGGGAAAATATTGGAAGCAACAAGAAAAAAATTTAAATATCCTGGAGCTACAATAAGGATTACACAAGACTTATGTTGAAGGACTGTAGGTCTTATAATATTATATTCCATAGAGCAAAAGAGCTGGAATTATGACCAACGGTAATTTACCTAGCAAAATTAAGTATTATCCTGAATGAAAAAAAAATGGATATTTAATGAACTGAAAGACTTTCAGGTTTTTGTGACACAACCCCCAGAACTTAATGGAAAATTTGACATATAATATCCAGGAGAAATATAAGGTAAACATTAAAGACCAAATATAAGGGACTCAATAAGGTCAAATTGTTTACTTCTTATATATGAAAATATTATCAGTTTTTTTATGACTGTCATATATGGGTAATTTGAAAGAAAGACTTGGGCTGAGGAAGTATGTGTGTGTGTATTGTAACAACAATGCTGCTTCAGTTGCTGTGGAGGTGTAAGGCCAATAACACCAGCACACAGGAGGGCTGCTAGCACAGGTTCCTTGATCTGCTTTTCTAAGGAAAGCAACCTTAAGGGGTTTACAATCTCACTTTAATTAAACATACATATATCATTCACTTAGTTCAGGAGAAAAAGTCAGCACCCTGAACTTCACAGAAAACACAAACAGAAATTACAAGCAGAAATTATATAAACAGAGCAAATAACATAAATCAACAGACAGGGCTCCTGTCTGTCCATAGCAATACATTCATAGTTAACAGAGAAAGAAGCATCAACATCTGGGTTTTCAAAGCTGGTGGCTCCTTAATGGCTACCCAGAGTCTCACCAGTGAGTGAGCCCCAAAACAAAATGCTAACCTCCAAGAATATATGCACTTCTTCAGGGTCAGAGGGCATCACAACCATGTGACTCAAACTCATGTGACTTAGGCTTTCTCATGACTTAAGCAGGTCATCAAAGATTCTTGATTCAATCAAAGACTCTTGATAATAAAAGACTCAAACAAAGGCAAGGCTCAATCAAAAGCACTTGATTGCCTTAGTGCTGAGAAGCACTCCAAAATAAAAAATAGCAAAAAGTCCCACTTTGCTTGCCATTACATATATGCATGTGTATGTATGCATGTATAAGTATATACACATATGTATATGTACATATATGTATAAAAGGCTTCTAAATTCAGAAAGAAATAAGAGGGCAAAGCAAGGGGATAGGGTTGGGGGAGAGGATAAGGGAGGGACTTTTAGAGGGGTAGGTTAAGGAATAGGAGGGCAGGGTAGTAGGTAGAAGTAAAGCAGAGGAGTTTGGAGAGAGAGTAAATAGGGTGAGAAGGATAGTGAGGAAAAAAAGGAAGGAGGAAAATACACAACAAGAATTTGTATCTTAGAATGTGAATGGGACAAATTTACCCATAAAATGGAAATGTATATATTGCTTTCAGGAAACGTTATAAAAATGAGAGAAACACACAAAGATAAAATAAAGGTCAGGAGTAGAATTTATTATGTTAAAAAAGCAAGGATAGTAATCATGATCTCAGACAAAGTTAAAATAAAATCACTGACACCATGTGTCATCAATATTATTCAATATAGCATTAGCTCATTTAAAGTATCTAGACAGTATAAAATACCTGAGCATATATCTGCCAAAACAGACACAGGAACTATATGAATATAAATATAAAACACTTTTAATATAAATAAGCTCAGATCTAAATAATTGAAGTAATATTTATTGTTCATAGGTAGGTAAAGCCAATATAATTTTTTAAATGAAAATTTTACCTAATCTATTTAATGTCACCCTAATTAAATTACTAAAAAATTATTTTACTGAGTTAGAAAAAATAATAACAAGTTTCATTTAGAAGAGCAAAAGGTCAGGAACTTCAAAGAAACCAGGAAAAAAGATGTAAAGGAAGTAGATTCAGCAGCGTAAGACTTTAAACTATATTATAAGGGAGAGCATTGTTGAAGTGTAAAAAGGATAATTTTGATTATTTTAAATTAAAATTTTCTCATATAAATCAAAATAGAACAAATACAGAAAATTGGGAAAAAACCTTCATAGACAATCTCTCAGATAGGATGTGATTGGGTTGGAATACCGCTGCACTGTAGGAAATGATGAATTGGTTGATTTAGAAAAGCATGGAAAGACTAGGACCTACAAAGGAAGATGCTATCCACCCTCAGAGGCACAGATGACAGGTAGAAATAAGCATAGTATGGCCTTACATAAATGTGTAGAGTGTATATGTGTATGTTTATAGATATCTATGTGTGCGTTGTTTGCGTATGTATTATATACACACAGACACACACACACATCTCCACACTTAATTGACTTAACTGCAGCCTCCTTTGGGGGTGGGGGGAAGAGGGGGAAAAATAAAATAAAAAGTGCACAATAGAAAATAAAATAAAACCAACAAGGAAGCACAGAAAAGCTGGCAGCTTTGAAAACAAGATGTAGTATTTATTATATCGGGTTTTTTTGATATGGAAATTTATTCTTTTATATTGAATCCTCTCCTATGGTCTGCTGTATACATGGCAATGCTTTTTTTTTCTTTTCACATTTTATATTTAAGATTAAAATAAAAAATATATATTACATGAAAAAGATGTCTAAGATCATAGAGCTAATGAGTAACAGAACTGGATTTGAACCCTGGTCAACTGGCACCAACTCCAGCATTCTTTTCCACTGTATCATGGACCTGGAAGAAAGCATTTTTGAGTGAAGCTCAGCCAATTTAATTCGCAAGTATTTATTGAACACCTGCTATGTACTTTCCACTGTACTAAGTTCTTTGACATATAAAAAAGGTCCCTTCTGTCTTGTTTTGGGGAGATAAGATATACAACAGCTTATTATGTTTCAGTCTCATATTGTTTAGGGTATGGTCTTCAACATTACTGTTAGTTGTGAGAAAGCATTTACAAATCCATTTGAATTAATTTTTTAAAATATGTGTTTGTGTATATGATATATAGAAGAAACAACTGTTCTAGGGGTACAAAGGAAGGGTCTCTCCATTTTTAACCCCATTTTTACACTCAAAGGAAGGCAACCCCATTTCATCATTGGATGGTTTTGTTATCTGTTATCGCCAGTAGATGGCACTGGATATTGTCGAAAGACAAGTCATTCTTTATCCTTGCAAGGTCCTCTTCAAACTCCTCCAGGTGGAAGAAGGACAAGGGCATACTTCCCAAGGGGCATGGGGTTGAAATTAGGTGTTTGAAACTGTTATGTGCTCTAGCCCAGCTTACTTATACTCAATCTTGGTTTTACTTGGACTCTCAATTCCTGGAGTGCTTTCCCTTCTCCCCTCTACCTCTCAGTTTCTCTGACATCCTTCAAATCTGAGCTCAAATGTCATCTTTAGGGTGACCTTTCCCAGTATCTCCCAGTTGCTAATACTTTCTCCTCTGAGATAACCTCCCATTCGCATTATATGTAGTTATTTACAAGTTGTCTCCCACTTTAAAAAAAATTCCCAGCACTTAGTATGGTGTCTGCTACATAGTAAGTATTTAATAAAAGCTTGTTGACTGAATTTCTACCTCCAGAAATGAAGAATGGGAGGGAGAGAATAAGCATTTATATAATGCCTTCTATGTGCCATGCACCAAACTAAGAGCGCTACAAATATTGTCTCATTTGATCCTTACAATTCTTTGAGGTAGGTGCTGTTGTCATCCCCGTTTGACAGTTGAGGAAACTGAGACAAACAGTGGTGATGTGATTTGCCCAGTGTCACAAAGCTAGTAAGTGTCTGAGGCCAGATTTAATCTCAGGTCTTCCTGACTCCAGACACAACACTCTATTCCACCTCACTAGCTGCCTCCATGAAAAATGAAAAAAAAAACATGCTGACAGCAATAATAAAAATTCACTTAAAATTTTATTGATGACTTTCATTTTTATATTATGCTCATTTCTAAATAAATCTTCTTCCTCTACCCATAGAGTCATCTCTTAACACAATAACAAAAAAGAGAAGAAAATAAAAGAAAGTATTTTAGGAAAACTAATCAACTAAGCCTGAAAGTATATGTGATGCTCTACACCCATATTATTCACCATCTCTCTAATGGAAGAAGGGAAGTGCATCATGTCTTCTTCAGAAATAAGCTTGATAATTACAAATACAGAGTTCAGTTTTATTGTATTCGGAGCCTTATGCATAATGCATCTTCTTCCCGGTTCTGGTTACTTCACTCTACATTTGTTCGTAAAAGTATTCTTTTTCTTCTCTGAATTTTTTCCAGTTATTGTTTATTATGGCACAGTAATAGCATCCTAGGGTAGTTAGGTAGAATAATGGATAGATCGCTGGATTTGGACTATAGAAAACCTGAGTTCAAATCTTGCCTCAGACATTTACTTAGATATGTGAGTCTGGGCAAGTCCGTTAAGATTTCTTGGCTTTTTTTTTTAATAAAAGGGGGTGGGGCAGAGGGAGGAAAAGAATTTGGAACTCAAAATTTTTTTTAAAAAATGAAAGCTAAAAATTGTTTTTAGATGTAATTAGGGAAAAATAAAATATTAAATCATAAAAAAGAAAAAATATAAGATTAGATCCACTTAAAAAGATTTCTTGGCTTCAATTTTTTCTTTTGCAAAATGTGAATAGAACCTACTTCATAAGATTATTATGTGGATTAAATCAATTAATATGTGTAAAATGTCTTGCAACTTTAAAGTAATATGTAATAATAGCAGCTAGCATTTATATACCACTTTAAGATTTGCAAAGTGCTTTACATTTAAAGCTATTATTACTGAATAATAAATAATAATAAAGAGTAGCTAGGTAGTGAGGCGGATAGAGTGACAGGCCTGGAGTCGGGAATACTCATCTTTCTGAATTCAAATCTGGTCTCAGACCCTAACTAGATGTGTGACCCAAAAGTCACTTGACACTCTTTGCCTCAGTTTCCTCATCTGTAAAATAAGCTGGAGAAGGAAATGTCAAACCATGCCAGTATCTTTGCCAAGAAAACCCCAAATGGGGTCATGAAGAGTCAGACATGACTGAAATAACTAAAGAACAAAGTTATTACTGAATTATGTACCGTGATTTGCTTAACCATCCCCCAATCCATGGGCATCAGTGGGAAAAAATACTTTATTTCTTGTTCTTTGCTACAACAATAAGAAGCAGTTATTTAATGCTTACTATATGCCAGGCACTGTGCTAAACACTGAGAATGAAAACACAAACAGAAAGTCTTTTTTCTCATGGAACTGTATTGGCAATTAAGTTGGGACTTTTTGTTTTTACTGTTTTAGAATGATAAATTAATTAAGTGTCTTTGATTGAGTCTTACTAGATGCAAACCCCTATCTACTAGGTGCTAAGCCTATGTGGGCATGAAGCCCTCAGGGTCCTAAGGGGAGTTGCTAAGACGGGAGCCAATAGTAGGAGCCCAAGTTCTGGTCACTCAGATGACATTTGATGAAGTCCAAAGACTGTATAAAAAGAGAAAACGAGAGGTATTTGCTTAAGGCTCTCACTCCTGGAGGAGTGTTGGTGTGGAACTCTGGGCAGCTGCTCTAAGAGCCTCCTGGCTCGTCAACCTAGATATTGGTTTCTTGGTAACTATGAATTGTATTTAGTCTGTTTATAATGTATGTTTGTAATTTGTTTGTATTTGCTCTGAAGTTCAGGGTGCTGGCTTTTTCCCCTGAATTAAGTGAATGATATTTGTATGCTGGATTGAAATAAGATTGTTAATCCCTTAACATTGCTTTCCTTAGTAAAGCAGATCAAAAGAACTTGTGCTGGCAGCATTCTTGTTGTTGGGCTTGTGTTGGTCTTTCACTCCCACGGCAGCTGCTAGCCAAGTTGTTGCAACAGGAACTTATATTCTAAAGCAGAAGGGGAGAATAGCACATAAAAGAAATCAGAAAAGCAGAAGGGCAGAGGAAGAGATAGATAAAGATACTGGATGATAGGGCATGGTAGAGAAAGTTTGGGAAAGTCAGGAATACAGCCTGCAGAGGAATGAGGACAAGCTTAGCTTGGGCTTTCTCCTTAAAATGGAGGTTCTGAGAAGAATCAACCAATCAGAAGAAGAGGCTGCAAGGGTAGAGAGTACCTTCAATATTTGAAGACCAATCATAGGCTAACAGAATTGATAATTTAGAGGAAATAGATGAATAATTGCAAAAACATAAAATATTCAGATTAACAGAAGAAGAAATGAATTATTTAAAATATCCAATATCAGAAAAAGAAATCAAACAAGCCATAAGTAAGCTCCTAAAGAAAACAACTCCAGGACCAGATGAATTTACAAGTGAATTCTATAAAACAGCCAAAGAACAATTAATTCCAACATTATATAAATTGCTTGCAAAAATAAAAGGCACCCTCCCAATCCTTTTCAAATATGGCATTGACATCTTAACAAGGAAGAGACAAAGAAAAGAAAGAAACCTACAGATTAATATCACTAATTAATATCAACACAAAGAATTTTAATAAAATGTTAGCAAGTGGACCATAACAACATATGAGAAAGATTAGATATTATGACCAGGTTAGTTTTATACGAGGAATGTAAAGTTGGCTCAACATAAGGAAGACTATAATATAATAAACCATTATCATATAAATATTAAAAAAATTTCAATAGATGCTGAACAAAATTTTAACAAATTCAACAACCATTTACAACAAATTCTACAGAAATAATAGTAATAAATAGACTCTTCCTTAATATAATAAGTAATTTTCTTCTAAACCCAAGATAAAACATTATATATAATGGAGAAATATTAGAGGCTTTCCCAGTAAGAACAAGAGAAAAGCAAATATGTACATTATCACTGCTACTATTTAACATGGCAGCAAAGATTCTATTTAGAGCAATTAGAGATGAAAAGCAAAATGAGGGAGTAAGAATCAGCAAAGAAGAGACAAAATTATCAGTCTTTGAACGTGTTATGATGGTATATTTGAGAATATAGCCAACTAAAATCAATTGAAATAATCACTTCAGCAAAATTGGAAGATATAAAACAAATCCACTTTTACCATAAACATTACCATATATTACTAATAAAACTCTCCAGGAAGAGCTAGAAAAAGAAATTCTTTTCAAAATAACTACAGAATCTACAAAATAGTACTTACCAAAACTCATTCATGGATAATAAAAACACAACTACAAAACGCTCTTTTCAGAAACAAAGACAAACTTAAATAACTAAAGAAACATTAATTGCTAATGGATAGGTCAAGCTAACATAATAAAATGATAATAATACCTAAATTAATTCACCTTTTTATGTTATCTTAATCTAAATTTCAAAATAATATTTTAGAGAGTAAAAATTACAAAATTTGTATGGAAGAAGAAAAGTTCAATAATTTCAAGGTTAATAGTGCAAAAAATGGGAAGGAAAGAAGTCTATCAGTACAAGATCTCAAATGTACTACAAAGCAACAATAATTAAAGTGATCTGATACTGGGTGAGAGAGAGGGAGAGAGAGAGACACATAAAGAGACAGAGACAAAGAGACAGAGATAGAGAGACAGAGAAAGAGAAACAGAGAAAGAGCCAGAGAGCCAGAGACAGAGGGCCAAAGAAAGGGAGAGAGCCAGACAAACAGAAAGACAGAGATGGAGAGAGAAAGAGAGAGATTAGTGGAACAGATAGATTAAGGGTACATAGCACACAGATGTGCACAATGGTCTAGAAACCCAAAGACCCCATTTACTCACTATTTGACAAAAACTGCTGGGAAAATTAGGCAGCAGTCTGGCAGAAATTAGGTTTAGATCAACAACTCACACCGTATACATCCAAATGGATCTATGATTTAGATATGAGGTCACATCACGAGCAAATTAGAGCAGCAAGGATGAAATTACTTTTCAGATAGGGGAAGTGCTCTTGACTAAACAAGTGATATCAAGGATCATACAAAATAAAATGGACAATGTTAATTATATAAAATAAAAAATTTCTTGCACAACCAAATTTAATGTAGTAAAAATTGTAAGGGAAATAGGTAACAAAGAAGTTTTTTTCACTAACAACAATTATTTGTCTAACATATACCAGGAACTGATAAGAATAAGTGCTATTTTCTGATAGATAAATAGCCAGAGGATTTCAAAAGAAAACACCCAAGCTATCAACAAACATTTGAAAAAAATGTTCTAAATCATTAAAAACTAGAAAAATTCAAATTAAAGGAGTTCTGAGGTTCCATCTCACACCCATCAGTTTGGCAAAGATGACAGTATTTGTAGCAGTTCTTTTCATGGCATTCAAAAATTGGAAACTAAGAAGGTGTCCTTTTATTGGGTAATAGCTAAATAAACTGTGGTGCATGAATACAATGGAATATTATTGTGCCATAAGACATGATGGAATAGTTGCAGAGGAAACTGGGAATACCTTTATGAATTGATACAGAGTGAAGTGAGTAGAACCAGAATCATTTATACAATGGTAACAAGGATGCAGAGAAAATAAACTTTGAAAGACTTTAAGAACTCTTATCCATGTAGCGATAAACCATGAGTCCAAAGAATGAAGATGAAATAAACCACTCGCTTTCTCCTGACAGAGAGGTGATAAACTTAAAATACAGAGGCATATATTTTCAGAAATAGCCAACATGGGAATTTGTTTTGCCATACCATGCAGCTATATATTGAGATTTTTCTTTTTCAGTCTTATCCTTTTTGTTTGCTCAGTGGGCTTGGAGGTAGTGAAAGAAACAGATTAATTTTCCCCAAAAAGTAATAAATAATTTTAAAAAAAATTAAGAATAAGAAAACAAAATTTCAATGAACAGTTACTCAGACCATTTTATGGTATTGCACAGCTATAACTAGGCAAAGGCAACCAGAGAGTTTCCCAAGGGTATAGAAATTTCAAGAGCATAATACTATTTCCATTCCTTCAGCAGTATGAAGAACAGAGATTAGCTTTTAGGGAGCTAAGTGACTAAGTTAAAATAGGAAGTTACCAGATCATTGACTCATGGCCAATTTGAGTACTTATTTAAGTACTTATCTCTGCAATCCCGAATGCCACAAGACCTATCCAGCACTATTTGAGGTCATTGTTTGCATGTCTGGCCTTTGATGCAAACATTGCTATTTCCAGCTCTTGTTGAACTTAGACTCAGTCTGCAACTTCATGCAGAATCTTATCGTGGCACCTCCTACTTTAAGAAAACCCCAAATAGAAAATTCATGTTTACAAAGCAGACCCTTTTTTGATACTTCGAGGATCTGTGATTTTGTCCATGTGGGTACTCCTTCCACTGTCACAGATCTTGACTTGTCAGTGGCTTACTAAGTAGATAGTCTTTGAAAGTTGCTAAGTATAAAAAATTCACCATGCTATATTCAATCTGGTGACCATAGAGTTAGAACTAGAATGTGCTTTGTTATAGATGAGAAAAATAAAGTTCAATAAAGTTATGTGATTTGTCCAAGGTCACACAAGAAGTGAATGTCAGAAATGGGATTTAAATTCAGGTCCTCTCAAAATAAAATACTTAACTAATCCTACCTTAGAAAAAGAAATGGAACAAGCCATAAATGAGCTCCCCAAGAAAAAATCTCCAGTACCAGATGGATTTACAAGTGAGTTCTATTGAATGTTTAAGGAACAATTAATTCCAATACTATATAAACTATTTGAAAAAAAGTAAGTTAGGAAGGAGTCCTATCAAATTCCTTTTATGATGGAAATATGGTTTTGATACCTAAAACCAAGAGAGCAAAAAATAGAGAAAGAAAACTATAGGCCAATTTCCCTGATGAATTGCAAGAATTTTGAATAAAATAATAGCAAGGAGATGACAGTAATATATCACAAAGATATACTATGACCAGATCAGATTTATACCAGGAGCACAGGACTGATTCAATATTAGAAAAATTATCAGCATAACCGACCATATCAATATCAAAACCAACAAAAATCATATAATTATAACAATAGGTGCAGAAAAAGCTTTTGATGAAATGCATCAGCCATTCCTATTATAAAAACATGAGAAAGTAAAGGAATAAATGGAGCCTTTGTTTTTTTTCCAGTTTATTGATTTATTTATTTTTAGTTTTCAACATTCACTTCCATAACTTTTAAATTTTCTCCCCCTCCCTCCCAAGACAGCATGCAATCTGATATGGGCTCTACACATACATTCCTATAAAACATATTTTCACATTAGTCATGTTGTGTAGAAGAATTACAACGAATGGGAGAAACCATAAGAAAGAAAAACAAAACAAAACAAAACAGAAAATAGTTTACTTTGCTCTGCATTCCAACTCCATAGTTCTTTCTCTGGACATGGATGGCATTTTAAATGGAGCCTTTCTTAAAATGAGAAGTAGTATCTATCTAAAAATAAGAGCAAGCATTATCTGTAATGGTGGTAAACCTGAAGCCTTCCCAATAATATCAGAGGTGAAGCAAGGATGACCATTATCACCACTATTATTCAATATTGCACTAAAAATGCTAGCTATAGCAAAAAGACAAGAAAAAATAAATTGGAGGAATAAAAACAGGCAATGAGGAAACTAAACTATCACTTTTGCCCATGATATGATGGTATACTTGGAGAACCCTAGAAACTGCATATCCTTTGACCCAACAGTATCATTACTAGGTCTGTATTGCAAAGAGATCAAAAGGACCCATTTATTCTAAAATATTTATAGT
This sequence comes from Trichosurus vulpecula, assembly GCF_011100635.1. NCBI lineage: Eukaryota > Metazoa > Chordata > Mammalia > Diprotodontia > Phalangeridae > Trichosurus > Trichosurus vulpecula. The sequence goes on from NC_050575.1 coordinate 357,442,722, forward strand.
GGCTCTTTTTGTGATGGCAAAGAACTGAAAATTGAGGGGATACCTATCAATTGGGGAATGGCTGAACAAGTTTTGTGATATGACTGTAATGAAGCACCATTGGGTTCTAAGAATACCTGTCCAAAGACGATCAGAAGTATAGCTAAATCAAGGTAACTTCCAAAAGTGGTGAGCCAATGATCACAGAATAATTGGCAAAAGACACTTTTAATTAAATCAGCATTTTAAAAATGGAAAATAGTACAAATGTTTATCCTAAGTGGAAAAGGAAGGGAGGAGGGAAGGAAGAAGGAAGGAAGGAAGGAAATAAGGAAGGAAGGAAGGAAAGAAGGAAGGAAGGAAGGAACTAATGAACGAATGAACGAACAAACGAAGGAAACCTTTAGTATAAGGTTCTAAGTCTATAGCAACAATGTATCTTCAACCTGAATCAGAAAAGAGATAAATATACTTTAGTCATTCTAGGAACATTCAGCTGAAAAGGGCAAATTTAAGTCTTCTAATTAATTGCCTAAAGTATCATTTTGTGTACCAACTGGGTAGGCCAGACAGTTCAGGACTTGGAGTCTGAGTTCAAATCCAAGCATATACTTATCAGCTGTGTGACTGTGGGCAAGTCACTTAGCCCCTGCCTCAGTTTCTTTAGGTCTGCCTCAGTCTCCTTATCTGTAAAGTAGGGATAACAATAGCATGTATCTCACAGGGTTGTTGTAATAACTGAATGATGAATGATATATATATATATATATGTATATTGAGTGCTTTAAGAAACACAAAGCTCTATATAAGATGATGATGATGATGAATTGACAAGCCTTGAGGATTATTTCCCAAGGTCTTATTACTTCAAAAGAAAGATGAGAGAATTCTGGTCATACGAACAACAAGACGGTTGACTAGATGTTTTCTCTGACCCCTTAAACCTATCCAAAACAGAAATTATGCACCAAAGTTAAAGCAACATCAGCTGTTTTCATGATCTAGGATACCTAGAACCTAAAAGGAGTTTATAAAAAAAACCCAGAAACTGATGCTCACTGACCCTGAACTCATTCAGCACTCATCCCCCACCTCCCATACTACTAGCAGATACAAGGATACTACACATACTTAAATCAAACTCACCTCTGCCCCCCATTCTTCTTTTTGTCTTTCCAGTGACATAGAGACCCTAGCTCCCGGCTGCAGGAGTTTTCTAGGGCCTTAACAGCCATCTTGGCCACAGTCCCTCAGGAACAAAAACCTTCTAGTGGCTGCAACTTGGAAGTACCAGTGCTATAAAGCTAAGAATGACACACCAAAAAAATAAAAAATAGATGTGACAAAGTTATAAAGATCAAGTCAACTTGAATGAAGAAATATGAGAAAACATCCCTAATCTACCCTTTCATGAAGGTCTTAGGTCCATGGGTGCTACACATTGCAAATGTTTCAGACTGTTTCAATGCATTGATCAGTTGTGCTAACTTTTCCCCCTCTAAAAATACATCATTTGTTATATGGGATGGCTCATGGGGAAGGGGATGGGGAGTGGTATATGAGAAAAAAGAAAATATCAATAAAAACTTATAAAAATAAAAGAAAGATGGAACTTATAGGGAAAAGAAAGAGAACCACCTAGAAGTAGTAGGACTAGGACAGAGTATCATCATATGTCAGCTCTGGAGGTGGCAGCAAGTGACAAGCTCCTTAGCCTTAATGAGAGTACGTGGAGCAGCAGTAACAACAAGGGAATTCCTAGACCATGTAAAGGAGTCATGTAGGGTGAAGCCAAGAAGCAGCAAGCAACCACATAGATACCAAGGGAAGAGCTGTGAGGACTCAGGCAAGAAAGTCACTGCTGGCACTGCCTCACCTCAAAGTGGGAATATTCTGGGGAAACCTTTCTCTACTGGTACATGAGTCTGTTGGGAGATTGTACTCATTGATATCATTGTACTAGTTCAAAGAACTGTCATATGGAAGAGGGATTTTTTTTTACTTGGTGGCCTCAAAGGGCAAAATTAAAACTATTGGGTGGAAGTTCAGTTTGGCTAGAGCCTAGGGTGTAGCATGGAAGAAAGCTGGTAAGATAGGTTAGAGCAAGATGGCGGATGGTCTTACATGCCTGGTAAAGGAATTTTTTTTATTTTATCTGATAAGAATAGCAGCTGCCATCAGGAGAACTTCTGATTTACTAGATGGGGGCCCTCCCGTGGAGCTGGACATAGCCTTTAATGAGGGAGCTGCACATTGTTGGTCTAATACAGAGAACTTTTCTTTGGTCGCTAGTGACATTTGCTAATTGGCAAATAAAAGTCAGGAAAATGGACTCTTGTCTGGAGTAGCCACCCTTTTCATGTTCTATGAGAGCTATGGAAGTCAGTCTGTCTTTCTCTGTCTCTCTCTGTGCCTGTGTCTGTGTCTGTCTGTCTGGGTCTGTGTCTATGTCTGTCTGTCTGTCTCTCTCTTTCTCTCTCTGTCTCTGTGTCTGATTCTGTCTCTCTCTGTCTGTCTCTGTCTCTCTGTCTCTCCCTCTCTCTTACTCTCTCTCTTTCATCTCTGTTGCTCTCCGTTTCTCTGTCTCTCTGTCAGGCTTTATGTTGGCGTGTCTCTCTTTGTTTCTGTCTCTGTGTATCTCTCTCTCTGTCTCTCCATCAGGCTCTCTGTCTGTGTCTCTCTATCTCTCTCTCTATCTTTCTATCTCTCTGTCTCTCCTTTTTTCCCAGCATTTATTCTGCCTCAGGTTTCTGGCAAAGGGTGGGGGAAGGGATTTCTCTACCCTTTTTCCCCTGTAGTCATTGCAACTTACTTAGAGAGCGGAAGAGGAAATAAATCCCTTCTCCCAATTTATTTGAAGTCCAAGAATGAAAATGAGATGGAAAGGAATCTCCAAAAAATAAAACCGTGTCCACAGCTGTTAGAGTTCCTATAAAGGGTGGCTCCTCTCATTCAGAGTCTATCCTCCTAACAGTCAGTCCTACACACTAGGGATCAGTCAGGAGTTACTTACCTCGTCCTGGACATGTTTCCCTCAGCTAGAGGCCAGATCATATGTCTGGTTAATGGAAGGTACCTCAGTCTAACAAATTAGAAGTTCCCTTAATTACTCCTCCTACATAAGCAATAGAGAACCACTGAAATTTTTTTGAGTAGCGTAATGATCCATACATTAGGAAGATTATTTTGACAACTCCGCAAAAGATATATTGAAGAGAAGAAAGGCTAAAGGAAATGAGATGATCAGAAGCTATTCCAGCACTCCAGGTGAGCAGTAATGAGGGCCCTCCTATAGTTTGCCCAGCATGTTGGGCACCTTTAGCAAGTTTACTCAACATTACAAAGATGCTCCATTGGTTATCCTTCATTCTCCCCACCTTACAGCCCATCTTCATGTTCACTCATTTTTGTCTTTGATAATGTTCTTTACTCTGGCTCTTCTTCATAGTTTCTTGTTTGTAACATGTTGCCATCTGCCCATACCCACCACAGGGCTTTCTTTTGCCTTTTAAGTGATCTGTAATTTTGCTTCTTAAGATCTGAGGCATACCATCTAATATTCTGTTACTTGGGCTGAGACCCTGCCTATAGGAAGCCTACTCTGATATCTCTGGTTAATACCTGTTTTAACAACCCAGCTAGCAGCTTCGGTGGGGGTGTAAGATCCTTCCCCCACAGCCGGCACCCAGGGGGCTGCTGGGACCCAGGAGGCTGCCAGGACCCAGGAAGCTGCCGGGAAAGCACAGGTTCTTTTTATCTGCTTAAACAAGGAAAGCACGGTGAAGGGGTTGACCAGCTTACTTTAATCCAGCATTCAGTTAGCATACAGACAACATTCATTTAGTTCAGGGGAAAATGCCAGCATTCAGTTAGCATTCAGTTAGTTCAGGGGAGCATACAGACAAGCATCAAGAGACAGACCAAATACAGATTCATTAACTTACTTCAGGGGAAAAAACCAGCACCCTGAGGTTCAAAACATTCATTTAGTTCGGGGGAAAAACAAACCAGCACGCTGAACCTCAAAACCAAAATACAAACAAATTACAAATATCAACAGACAGACCCAATACAATTCATAGTTACCAACATCTGGGCTCGGCCCAAGAGCAAGGGTTGGCCCAGAGTCACGCTTACTTGCCGCTGCTTCCCACACCAACCGGAAAAGGAAAGAGAGCTCTTCAAGCTGTCCTCTCCCCTATTATAGAGTTTTTGACATCATCAAGCGCCGCCTGAATGACCAGGGCCGATTGGTTCTTGACTTGGCCCCTCCCCCTAGCGTAGACCAGGTTCTGGAGCTAACACCTCCCCTCAGCCGGCCCCATGACTCATCACACAGGAAGTTGTCTGCTTCCTGGCATGCTCTTTGGGCTTCCTGCCCCGGAAGAGCAAGCCACAGTGTCCAGAGGCTCAATGAGGTAAGCTGAGTCATTCAAAGAAAACAAAGGCCATTCTGGTTACAATACCTCTCCAAAGGAAATTACTTTCTATATGTTTGGTTGTTGTTCGCTCACATCCAACTGCTTGGATTCCATTTGGGGTTTTCTTGACAAAGATACTGGAGTGGCTTGCCATTTCCTTCTCCAGCTCATTTTAAAAATTTATTTATTAATTTTATAATTCAATATTTTATTTTTCCCAATTACATATAAAAACAATTTTAACATTCTTTTTTCAAATTTTGAGTTCCAAATTCTCTCTCTCTCTCCCCACCTCCCCCCATTGAGAAGCAAGCAGTTTGATATTGGTTATACATGTGTAGTCATTCAAAACACATTTCCAGGGCAGAGCCAAGATGGTGGCTGGAAAGCAGGGACTTGTGTGAGCTCTCCCCCAAATCCCTCCAAACACCTGCAAAAAATGGCTCTGAACAAATTCCAGAGCTGCAGAACCCACGAAATAACAGAGGGAAGCAGGGCTCCAGCCCAGGAAAGCCTGGATGTTCGCGGGGAAGAGTCTATCGCATGGAACTGGGAGCACAGCAGAGCCCAGCATGGGCCACACCAGGACCAACCAGACTGGGGCACGGGTAGAACAGGGCATAGAGCGCTGAATCATTGAGCTGTGGCAGTTACCAGACTTCTCAACCCACAAATGCCAAAGACAACAGAGAAGGTTAGTGGGTAGAACTGCTAGAATGGAGTGAAAGGAGTGTGCGGTCAGCCCCAGCCCCAGGGGTGCAGAAGTGGTATAGCTCTGGGGCTATTTCCAGCTGCATTTGCTTCCAGCCCCAGGCCTAGCAGGTGGGAGGAATTAAGCAGTGGATCAGAGCAGGAGTGCAGAGCCTGCTTGGATCTGAGTCAAGGTCCAGGTTGGCGGTTCTTGGGGGAGGAGGAGTGCTGGTGTGTCAGAGCTTTCTGTGCAGAAGTAGCTCTGAAAACAGCAGCACAAGACCCCTAAAGCTTGGGACAAAGTACTCTCTACTCTACAAGCAGTCATACCTTTACAAAAAGCTCGAGGGTCAAGTAGTTGGCTGGGAACATGAACAGGCAGTGAAAATGGACCCAGATTCAGAATCAAAATTTGGAATCTTTTTTTGGTGACAAAGAAGACCAAAACATACAGCCTGAAGAAGTCAACAAAGTCAAAGAGCCTACATCAAAAGCCTCCAAGAAAAATATAAATTGGTCTCAGGCCATGGAAGAGCTCAAAAAGGATTTGGAAAAGCAAGTAAGAGAAGTAGAGGAAAAATTGGGAAGAGAAATGAGAGTGATGTAAGAAAATCATGAAAAACAAATCAGCGACTTGCAAAAGGAGACCCAAAGAAATACCGAAGAAAATAACACCTTAAAAATAGACTAACTCAAATGGCAAAAGAGCTCCAAAAAGCCAATGAGGAGAAGAATGCCTTGAAAGGCAGAATTAGCCAAATGGAAAAGGAAGTCCAAAAGACCACTGAAGAAAATACTACCTTAAAAATCAGATTGGAGCAAGTGGAAGCTAGTGACTTTATGAGAAATCAAAACACATTTCCATATAAGTCATGCTGTGAAAGAAAACACAGACCAGAAAAAAAAAACAAACAAGAAAAATAAAGTAAAGAAAAAGTATCTTCGATCTGCATTCAGGCTCTAGCAGTTCTTTCTCTGGAGATGGACAGCACTTTTCATCATAAATTCTTCAGAATTGTCTTGGATCCTTGTATTCTCCACCTCATTTTGCAGATAAAGAACTGAGGCAAACAGGGCAAAGTGATTTGCCCAGAGTCACAAAGACAGTAAATGTCCGAGGCTAGATTTGAACTCAGAAAGGTGAGCCTTCTAACTTCAGACCCAGTGTTCTATCCATTGTGCCATTTAGCTGTCCTATGTATTTATATTTAATTGGGGGGGGGGTACATATAGTTCCCTCCACTAGAAACAAAATCCAGTTGGCCTTTTATTCAGTCCTTATCCTTCCTGATGGCTAAGTAGCTTGGATGCTGTTGACCACCTCCACCCACTCTCTAATCTAGGTGATTTTCATGACCCCCTCTACGCAGATGACTGCTAAATTGATATATCTCATTTTAACTTCTGAGCTCCATACAAGCATCCTTACCTACATCGCTACTTGGATATCTCCCTGTGACCTGAAGTGTAACATGTCCTAAAATGAGTTTAATATATTTCCCCCTAAACCAGCTCTTTCATCTGATTTCACTGTTTCATTCTGAGAAAGACCAAGTGAAATCAAGTAAACAAGAATTTATTAAGTGCTTATTTGCTGACTTACATGGTGATGTGTTTTGTATGTCTACATATTTATAACCTATGACAAATTGCTTGCCTTCTCAATGAGGGATATGGGGAAGGAGGGAGAGAGAGAATTTGGAACTCAAATTGTGAAAAAAAGAAGAAGAAGATTATTTTTACATATAATTGGGGGAAAATGAAATATTAAATTTAAAGTGTAAAAAAAAGTGCTTATGTGCCAAAGCAAGTATGTTAACTATAAAAAAAGAATATTTTTAACTGTGAGATGTGTTCTACTTTGGAGATATGGTCAAAGCTTTATTCAACTTCTTTTCTTACCTTACTTCTGTTTCTGAATTGTCTGCTATAATAATAATAACCATTTATTTAGAGTTTTAAGGGTTTTCAAAGTACTTTATACATGCTACCTCATTTAATCCTTAAAACAACTTTGTGAGATTGACATTGTAATTATTATCCTCATCTTACAGATGAAGAAACTGGAGCTGAGATGTTAAGTGATTTGCCCATGTGAAATTTTAAATCTAGTCTTCCCAATTCCAAAGCCAGTGCTCTATCCACTAGGCCATCTAGCTGCCTGCCTCCAATTAGCTGCATATCTTCAACGGGAAGGGACAATGCATGAAAATGATGTCTCATTCCCAGTTGGTAAGTGGGGGATAATAATGACTGCCTGTGTAAGTCATCAGGAGATGGAAGGATTAGGAGATGATATCCACTGGGAAATCTGACCTCCTTACCCAAAGGCACCAACGGGGAAGGTGGTACCACCCAACCCAGAGAGGTCTAGTTGGAACCTGCACAATTCTCAGACTGCTTGTGATTTCTTGAAAAGCCTGTTGTCCTCACTTTCCAGTGAAGCTCATCTCAACCTTTTAAAGCCATTTTTAAAAATGAATTTATTTTTTCATTTTTAGTTTACAAAACTCAGTTCCACATGTTTTGGGGTTCCAAATTTTCTTGCCCTCCTTCTCCTCCCCTCTCCCCTCCCCGAGACAGCATGTAATCCAATGTAGGTTCTACATTTACCTTCACATTGAACTTATTTACATAATAGTCCAGTTGAAAAGAAGAATTATAACCAATGGAATGAACCATGAGAAAGGAGAAATAAAACCAAAAAAGAAGGGGAAGAAAAGGAGCAAAAAGTTTGCCTCAATCTGCATTCAGATTCCATAATTCTTTTTCTGGATGTGCATAGCTTTTTCCATCATGAGTCTTTTGGAGCTGTCTTTGAACCTTGCATTGATGAGAGGTGTCACATCTATCAAAGTTAGTCCTAACAGATACCGTATATCTGTAATTGTGTATAATGCTCTTAAAGCCTTTTTTTAAAAATCTTTTTTTTAATTTTGGACTTAAATACTAAAATTTAAATACACAATAAAAAAGAAAAAGAGATATATTATGAACTTAGATATTTAAAAAATACAAAATAAGAAAAAACATGTCATGTGCACAGCAGAATGTAAGAGAGGATTCAAGATATATAGCAATAAATTACCATTTCAACAAAGCCTATGTTGTTGTGTTGAGAGCTGCCCCTCTTTACTTTCTTGTAGGTTTTCTTTTGTTCTCTGCTGTGCACTTTTTACTTCGTTCTTTTTCCCCCTTCCTCTCTGTTCCCTCTCCTCCCCTCCAAGGCTACAATTAAGCATGGATATATTTATATCTTTTAAAGCCATTTAGAGGGAGCCAAGGCATAGGGCTCATAACCACTGTTCTGCGATGGAGCCAATGACCTGGGCTTGGAGCCTGGAGGGTCATTCAGTGGAAGGCCCTCCTGAGGCAACATGAGTGATCACGGTCACAGAAGTGGTGGGGCCTGTTGCATAAACGGCCCATGGCTCTGCAGGGCTGTCTCTGGGAGTGAGTTCACAGCAGGACACTAACGCGCTGTCAGTGTCTACTTCCAAATTAGGAAGGAAGCCCAGCAGAATTGGAGTGAATGGAGGAAGAGAAAAGACAAGTGCCAAAGGAAGGCTCTGTTTATCTCTCTGTTCAGATAGGGAAGCAAAAGGTCACTGAGTTACATTTCCTGCCCTGTTAAGATTATATGAGTGTGTAGAATGACCATTCTAACACATCACGTCCTGCTATCAATTTGGGATGCATTTTCAAAGCTTAAATCCTCTTTTTTTTCTCCTGACAATGAGAATGCATCCTAATAACACTGTAGGTCTTTGGGGAGGCACTGTGCTGTGGCAGGAAGAAAGCTGAGCCTGGAGTCAGGAGACCTGGCTGGAATCCTGGCTCTGACATTTATTAACTGCATGACCTTAAGGAAGTCTCTTTATTTCTCTGCACTTCAATCTCCCCATCTGTAAAATGGGATACTAATGCTTGCACTATTTAACTCATGGGGTCGTAAGAAAAGCTCTTTGTACTTTTTTTCTCGTACCTTTTGGCTCCCCTTAACATGCTGTCTTTCCCCGCGTGACTGGGCAAGTCACTTAACCTCTGTTTGTCTCAGTTTTCTCAACTGCAGAATGAGAGTAATTAGAGCACCTGTCTCCCAGGGTTGTTCTGAGAATCATATGATAAATTATTTGTAAAGCACTTAGCACAAAGCCTGGCACATAGTAGGCTCTGTATAAAGGCAGATTCCCTGCCCCTCCCCTTCCCTTTCCTTCCCTCACCTTCATTCACCTTCCCTCACCTTCCTTTACCTTCATTTCCCACTAGACTATAAGCTTCTTGAGGGCAGGGACTATCTGTATTTGTATTCCCAGCACTTAGCACAGTACTTGGCACCTAGTAAGCACTCAGTAAATGCTTGTAGACTTGGCTCTGTGAAGCTTAAAGGACTTTTTAAATATGATCTGTCATTATGATGTTTACCAACAGCCATTGGGGAAAGCATTTACAAACACAAAGGGGCCCATGACAAATTAATTATAAACATCGGGGATAATTATTTCAATTCAATACTTATTAACTCTCAGGAACTGGAGATATGAAGAGGAATATACTGTTGGGAAAAAGGAAGAGAATACTTGCCTGCGATGCACTAGGCACTGTGCTATGTACTTTTACAAATATTATCTCATTTGGTAGAAGATATGAGTTCAAATCCTGCCTCTGATCCTAACTACCTTGGGCAAGTCCCTTGACCTCTCTGAATTTCAGTTTTCTTATCTGTGAAACAAGAGGGTTGAACTGGATGGCATCTGAGTTTCCTTCCAGTTCTGGATCCATGAGTTTATGTTCCACAAAAATGAAATGGTTCCTGATGGGGATGGGATCTGAACCCCTAAAAGGAAAAGACCATGTCTTTGGGATCTGGACCCCAAAAAGGAAAAGCCCCTAGACTTTCCCAGGAGGACCAGGACTCTGGTGTAAGTCTGGGGCAATCAGCCCTTCCCAGTTAATTAACTGCCCTTTCATTGTCTGCACCTGGCACCACCCTAGACTGCCACTCCCTTGATTCCATCTAGACCCTCTCTGTTCCCACAGTCTTCTGTATATAAGATCCATCTTGCCTCCATTAAGGGGCTTAGATTCAATCTGGCAGGCTTGTGGGCTTGTCAATACAAGCCTGACAAATGCTCAGACTCCTTAAAAGTCTAGCCAATGCTTAGATTCCTTAAGAGTCTGGCCAATATGGCGGATTTTTAGAATCATGTCCACCTTGGACAATATTCTAATAAACCTTGTTTTTTGGCCAAAATAAGACTTGTGTTGAAGGCATTCAGGTAAGCCCCGTGTGTCGCTATTTCGGAGTCCCAGCACTCCTAAACTTTAACAGTTCCTGCAGTCAAGAACTTCATACTCTACTGAGAGTTTAAAGCATGTAAACAGATAGTTGTGAAGAGCCAGACACGACTGAACCACAGCAACAACACAACAAAACTGCATAGAGATGGTCATTGAATCTATGGAAGCTAATGAAGTCACCAAGAAGGAATATAGAGAGAAAAGAAAAAGGGCCCAGGATACATCCTGGGGGGAGACCTACCACGCCTCCAAAAGCATGATCTGAGTGATGATCCAGGAAAGGAGACTGAGGAGTGAGCAGACTGGAGGAAAGAGAACTGAAAAAGAGAAGGGACACAGAAGCCATGGAGGAAGAGAGCATCTCAAAGGAAGGAGTGCTTGACTGTGTCAAAAGTTGGGTGGAGGTCCCCAGGAAAAGCCATTGATTTAGCAGTGATGAGATCATTGGTAACCCTGGGGAGAGGAGTTTCAACAAAGGAACACAATTGGAAGTCTAATAGCCAATGGGTTGAGAAATGAGTGGGAGGTAAGGAAATGAAAGTAATTGGAGGTAGACTGTGCTTCTTAGAGAAATCTTGGAAGAGAGCTTGAAGAGATGGCAGGGTTGAGCAAAGGCTGTTTGTAAGGATGAATAAGACCTGAGCATGTTTTTTGAATGTCAGGAAAATAATGAAATGACAATAATTAAAATTTATATAGTGCTTACTATGTGCCAGGAACTATGCTAAGCATTTTACAAATATTAGCTCATTAGATCCTCACAACAATCCTGGGAGGTAGGTGCTATTATTATCCCTACTTTACAGATGAGGAAATTGAGGCAAACAGATTAAGTGTCTTGCCCACGGTCGCCTAGCTAGTGAGTATCTGAAGCTGGCTTGAACTCCAGTCTTCCTGACTCTGAGCCCAGTGCTGTTTCTAAGGTGCCACAAAAAAAGAAGAAATGATGAATCAGACAGTTAGAATTGGAAGGGAACTTAGAGGTCATTTAGTCCAGCTATCTTATTTTAAAGATTAGTAAAATGAAACATAGAGAAGGTACATGACTTACCCACGGTCACAAAACTATTAAATAGCAGAGAGGGGACTTGAGTCCAGGTCTTCTAATGGAAAATGCTGCCCACTTTCCACTGTAGCATGCTGCCCCCTAAATTTGTAGCTGGAAATGACTTTAGAGACCATCAAATCTAATTCGCTCAATTTAGAGATAAGGAACCTGAGGTTCAAAGAGGTTAACAGGGTCATGTAGCAAATTCACATCTGAGCAGGATTTGAACTCAGGTCTTCCTGACTCCAAGTTTAACACTCTATTAACTATGCCATCTAACTGGTAGAGACAATCTTCTGGAGGAAATATGAAGATATGGTTCTCAAGAGCACCAGGCCACCTCTTCCTCAGTAATGGAAATAAACAAAAAATTGGAAGATAGTGTTGAGGTATTCTTGAGCTATGGAGAAAGGGAAAAGATAACCCATGATTGATAGCCTCTATTTTTTTAGTACAGAAGGTGGTGAGATCCTCTGCTGAGAGGAAGTCAGAGGGGGTAACATAGAGGGTTCGAGAAAAGAAGATTTGGAATAGCTAATCCAGAGAGTGTGATAGAAGGTCAATTAAGGAAGAATGAAGAAATCTCTATGCAACTATGAGAACCCAATTGGGTTAGATAGCATTAAGTCTATAGGGGAGCCAGTTGGCATGGCCCTGTGATCTTCTTGAGCACTGTGAAATAGTATATAAGTGGAGTGGAAAAGTTAGGAGTTGCACATAATCCAGTATTGGGGTTCAGTGAGTTGTGTCTGGTGATAGAACAAGGGAGCAAAGGATTTAGGGACAAAGAACAGCATATAGTTAAGTGGTCAACTACTGGGTCAAGGGTCAAGACTGTGAAGAGAGGAAAGTAGGACCAGACCAGAGGTGATGAGCTAAGAGAAGAGGGCAGTGCAAAAAGGATGACAGGTTACTTTGAAGAGGAATGAAACAGAGGGAGAGATGGAAGTTACAGCTGGAAAGATGGATTTCAAAGTTTTAGATCATGGAGGTAGGAACACTGTTAGAGTGATGGTAACATTCCTTAAGTGCAGGTCTGGCCATATCACCTCCATTGGAAAGTACAGTGGTCCCCTATTACCTCCAGGATTAAATATAAATTCTCTGCCCAGCATGTTAACCCCTTCACAAATTGAACCCCTCCTAAATGTCCAGTCCTCTTCATACTATTATTCAGCTACATCAGCCAGGAGGAAAACAGGAGTTTGTTCCTCTTATATAACACTCCATCTCCAGATTCACTACATTTCCAGTTTTCTTATATCTTATTCCCTTCCATTACTCTACCAATGATACTGGCCTCCTTGCTGTGCCTCCCCCCAAGACACCCCTTCCCCAAGTGCATTTTTACTGGCTATTTCCCATGCCTGGAACTCTATCTCTTCTCATCTCTACCCCTTGGCCAAACTGGCTTCCTTCAAGTCCTAGCTAAAACCCCATCATCTTTCCCACTTCCTCTTAATGCTAGTGCCTTCCCCTTGAGATTATCTCCAATTTACCCTGTATAGTATCTTTGTACATAGTTGTTTAAGTGTTGTCTGCCCCATTAGGCTACAAGCTTCTTGAGAGCAAGGACTGTTTTTTGGCTTTCTTAGTATCCCCAGGACTTAGCATTGTACCTGGAATACAGTAGGCATTTAATAAATGTTTGTTGACTTAATTGACTTGACTAGGGAAATAAAGAATAAGATCATTCTTGGTGACTGAAGTAGGGTAAAGATGGATGTCATGAGAGTTGAGCAGGTTCCTCACCTGAGAGTTCAAGGTATTTGTGGAGGCATTATATATATATATTAAGATCTCCAAGGGGAAGGGCAAGCAATGAGGTAGATAGGAAGACTGCAAACTAAGTTCCAAATTCTCTCCATCCGCCTCCCCCACCAATCGAGAAAGCAAGAAAAACAAAGCCCGTTACAAATATGAATAGTCATGCAAAACAAATCCCAATTAGTCATGTCAAAAAGGAAAAGAAAGAAGAAAAGAAACAAAGAAGAAGAAAAGGTAGTATGCTTCAATTTGTCCCCTAAGTCTATCAGGTCTCTGTCTGGAATTGAATAGCATGTTTCACCATGAGTCCTTTGGAACTGTGGTTGGTCATCTATGTTCCTGACTCTTTCAAAGTTGATTATTTTTACAATACTGTTGTTATTGTAAAAATTGTTCCAAGGAGAGAAAATGTAAGGATCATTGGACTGCCTTAAGATTATGCCCTCCAAAAAAGCCTAGACATCATATTTCAAGAAATCACAAAATGCCCAGATCTTCTAGAACTAGGGGGCAAAGTAGACACAGAAAGAATCCTCTGGTCAACTCCTAAAAGAAGTCCAAAAATGAAAACTCTCAGGAATTTTATAGCCCTAGTCCAGAGCTTCCAGGTCAGAGAAAAAATACTGCAAGAAACTAGCTAGAAAGAAATAATTTAAGTATCAAGAAGCAACAGTTAGGATCACACATGAATTACCAGATACCAGCAGAAAGGAGCAGAAAGCTTGGAATAAAATATTACAGAAGGCAAAAGATCTAAGTTCACAACCAATAAAAACATGGCCAGCAAAACTGAGTGTGATCCTATAGGGGAAAAAATATACTTTAATGAAATAGAGAACTAAGAGGGCAAGAGGAGAAAGGAAAATTAGAGAGAGGGCAGGGAGAAATTGGTCCTAAGCAAAATAGACTCTAACTAAGAATGTATGAAAATATTTGTAGTTCTTTCTATGGCAGTAAAGAACTGGAAGCTGAAGGGATATCCACCAATTGGGTATGGTATATGTTATAGTATATAAATGTTATAGAATAGTATTATTCTATAAGAAATGATGGAGAGGATGGATTCAGAGGAAGCTAGAAATATTTGTATGTACTGATACAGAGTGAAGTGAGCAGAACTAGGAGAAAGGTTTATGCAGAGACAACGATATTTTAATGACAAACTACTTTGAAAAACTGAGGAACTTGGATCATCATAATAGTCAAAAATGATTCCAGAGGACCAATAATGAAACACTACCTCCTGGTAGTGAGTTGAATGACTCAGGGTGAAAAATAAGTCATTTTTTGGACACAGATAATGTTCTGGGTTGGAGAAGAACAACCCTACCCCACAGAATCCTTGCTCCATAAAGGAAAAACATTGTATTTTGGCCTTTCTTTGTGTCCCCAATGTGTTGTGCATGGTAAGCACTTAATAGATGCCTTTTGACTTGACTTGACTCCACCTGGTTCAGGTGTGTCAGGGAGCTTAAGACAAGAGGTACCCAGTACAGGAGAGGCGAAGTTGTTCAAACCAAGCCATCTCCTTCTTGGACCATCTGTTTGCCCACAATATAATTCTCTGTCACCTCACTTGAGAATGAACTGGAGTGCCTTCTTCTTAGTAGAGCACTGCAGTGAAGCTGTAGGCCTGGAATCCAAGGATGTAGGAGGAAACGTGAAGGGACATTAAAGGAAAATTCAAATATTCTACAGAAATTTTAAAAAACTTATCATTTACTCATGTGCATGAATTCTTCAATGAAAGTAGGAAAAAGACAAAAACCAAAACCCAGTAGTGTGCTGGTTCTTCTACCTGGCCCTGACTGTACCCAGACCTTAGGGCAGTTGCCTCTACCACTGTGGGCTTGGCCACTGCTGAGCCTGCTTTTTAGTATCCTCCTGGGGCAGGAGGAGGCTGACCGGAGAAACAATAGGTGTGTGGGAAAGAGGCAGGGAGAGCAGAAGGTGAATGAGAGAGAGCCACTGGCAGCTGCCTCATTGTTCAATCTCCTAAAAGTCTTGGCCTGGGCCAAAGAGATCAGTTGGCCCTGGCGAGCTGCCCTGGAAGGCTAGTGGGTGTGGAGGACTTTTGCTTTTCCATTTAATTTCGTGGCTCCTTTAAATACATTTAGTTCTTATCTCAGGAAATGAGCTTTGAAATTAAACAGACATGCCTGGGAAGCTGAGCAGCCTTCTCTAACCTAAAAGAGAAGCAATTTAATACCAAATACCCTTTGTCACCTTGGCCAAGTCAACTGACTTTCCTTCATTTCAATTTCCTTCCTGGGAGAGGAAGAAAATCTTCCTGTAAAATACCTTGAGGGTCCTTCATTCAGGGAGCTCAGGAGGGATGCTCATGTCTGAGATATATATGACTGGATCATTTGGGGTGGAGAGGAAGGAGAGGAAATCCTGTGGAAAGTCAGGCCAGTCCATCAACTGGTTTGAAGGCACGTCAGAGAGGGAGAGTTGGCCCCCTGCCAACGGCCACACCTTGGATCTGGCCCTTAACTGGGTTGTGCCAGACTTTGGGATATCTGCAAATAACATGAACAAAATCAAAAAGGTCTTTTAGTCAGATGTATTTGATTTCCTGGTTTTAGCTTGCTGGAGAGGGAAATTCATTTGCTCCCTTCTTCACTCTACATTGTCTGCCCTTCTGTTTCCCAAAGAAGTCACATACCATCATAAACTCACTGCCTGCTTCCCAGAGGACCAGGAGTGGTCCCTCCTAAATGTTATATGTCAGGGTTAAAACACCTTGGCATCGAGTCAGAAGGGAGCTTTCCAGGCCCCCAGCTCCACTGGGTAGGCTTTCTGCCAATACCACTTTTTCCCACCCTTGACAAACACTCTGTCTACCCCCAGAACTTCTTAAAACAGAACAAAATAAAACAAAACTTCATTCACTGGCTAAACTGTCAGGTAATCATGGTGAATGCTCTGGAATGGGGGCCAAGGTGACTGATTTTATGTTGGCCCCCCCTCACCTGTCTGGTGCTATGCACTGCTACACTGTACATGGTTTATGGATGAGGGCCACCAGGGCACCCTTCCCTGGCACCTGTCCACAGCTAATCTTCCACCTCTAACAATAGACATTCCCCTTGCCAAGGAAAGCTGGCTGAAATATTGGACCTCAACACCCAACTGGCTCCCCACCCTTTAAGTGAGAGCCAAACAGGATTAGCAAAAATGGTGCAAAGAAAGACTTCAGAATTCAAGTTCAGCCAAAAATGCTCTTTGAAGACCCTCCCCTCCACTTCCCTTCTCTCTAGCACTATGTCCAGTTCCATTGAGGATACCAAAAAGGTAGGGTAGAGCTTGTATTAAAATCTGGTTAAGAGGCAAGAGTTATACAGGTGATGTAAGTGGAGAATTATTCAAGACAAAAATAGCAATAAATTTACTAACTTGTGGGCTGCAGACTCTAAATGTTACAGGAGTTCAGAGAGGAAAAGATCAGTATTAGATATAGTAAAATGGAGGTTCCTAAGACAGGCACCTTAGAGGTCAGCTAGGCATTAGATCTGATAGACAGAATGCCTGAAGAACTATGGACAGAGGATCCCAATATTGTGTAGGCAGAAACAAAAAAGATCAAGAAAGCAAAATGGCTGTGTGATGAGGTTTTACAAATAACCCAGGAAAGAAGAAAAGGGAAAGGGAAAGGAGAAAGGGAAAAATATACTCAACTGAATGCAGAATTCCAGAAAGCAGCAAGGAGAGATAAATGAGTAATGCAAAGAAATAGAAGAAAACAATAAAATAGGAAGGACAAGAGATTTCTTCAAGAAAATTAGAGCTATCAAGAGAATGGTTTCATGTAAAATGGGCATGATAAAAGACAAAAATGGTAGGGACTTAACAGAAATAGAAGAGATTAAGAAGAGGTGACAAGAATATACAGAACTGTACAAGAAAGATCTTAACATCACTGATAACCATGATGGTGTGGTTACTGATCTAGAGCCAGATATCCTGGACAATGAAGTCAAGTGGGTCTTAGGAAGCATTGCTAGCAATGAGGCTAGTGGGGGTGACAGAACTCTAGCTGAGCTATTTAAAATCTGAAAAAAATGATACTGTTAAAGTGCTGCACTCAATATGTCAGCAAATCTGGAAAACTCAACAGTAACTGGATTGGAAAAGAACAGTTTATGTCCCAATCCTAAAGAAGGGTAATGCCAAGGAATGTTTAAATTACTGAACAATTGTGCTCATTTCACACACCAGCAAGGTTATTCTTAAGGGTCTGCAAGCTAGACATCGACAATATGTGAACTGAGAATTACCAGTAGAACAGGCTAGTTTTCAAAGAGGCAGAGAATCTAGAGTCCAAATTGCCAGCATTTACTGGATTATGGAGAAAGCAAGGGATTTCCAGAAGAATATTTATTTCTGCCTCATTGACTACACCAAAGCCTTTGACTGTGTGGATCACAACAAATTGTGTCAAGTCCTCAAAGAAATGAGAATGCCGGATCATCTTACCAGTCTCTTGAGGAACCTGTATGCAGGTCAAGAAGCAATGGTTAGAGCAGAACATGGAACAACTGATTGGTTTAAGGCTGGAAAAGGAATTAGACAAGGCTGTATATTGTCACCTTAATTATTTAACTTATATGCAGAGCACGTCATGTGAAATGCCAAACAAGATGAATCAAAAGCCAGAATTAAGGCTGCTGGGAGAAGTATCAACAACTTCAGATTTGCAGATGTGGACTCTGATGGTAGAAAGTAAAAAGGAATTAAGAAGTCTCTCGATGAGGGTGAAAGGGGAAAGTGTAAAAGCTGGCTTGAAGCTTAACATTAAAAAAACTAAGATCTTGGCAACTGGTCCCATCACTTCCTGGTAAATAGAGGGAGAAGAAATGGAAGCAGTGTCTATATTTTTGGGCTCAAAGATCACCGCAGATGGCAACTGCAGCCATGAAATTAAAAGACACTTGATCTTTGGAAAGAAAGCCATGGTAAATCTGAACAATGTACTAAAAAGCAGAGACATCACCTTACTGACAACGGTCCACATAGTCAAAGCTATGGTTTTTTCAGTAGCAATGTATGGCTATGAGAGTTGCACTAGAACAAAAGCTGTGCACCACAGAATCAATATTTTTGAATTGTGATGGTGGAGAAGAGTTGAAAGTCCCTTGGACAGCCAAAATATTGAATTAGTCAATACTTTCAAAAATTAACTCAGACTATTCACTGGAAGTCCAAATGCTGAAGCTGAAGCTTGAATACTTTGGCTACATAATGATATGACAGGACTCACTGGAAAAGACCCTGATGTTGGGAAGTATTGAGGGCAAAGGCATAGGGTATAGCAGACGATGAGATAGATGGATAGATAGTGTCATGGAAGCAATGAACAAGAGCTTGGACAGACTCTGGGAGACAGTGGAGGATAGAAGGAGCTGGGATGCTATGGTCCATGGAGTCACAACAACTGAACAACCAAACAGTCCCACTCTGCCTTTCATTTTACAGATAAGGAAGTGGAGTCCCAGAGAGATGAGCTGCCCCTGGTCACATGGGTGCAGGGTTGGGATGTGAACCTAGGGCCTTCGTGCTCCAAACCCAATGCTCTTTTCATTACATACCATGCTTCTTTCCCTCCTTCTGTAACACTCCTAACCTGTGTGTATGGATTTATAAGCCTGTGATATCATAAAGCTCCCTTACTGACACTTTACTCTGATGGTACAGAATGGATAGAGTGCTGGATGTGGATTTAGGAAAAACCTGCTTTAGATGCCTGCTTCTGACACTAGCTCTGTGACCTCTCTGAGCCTTACTTTCCTCATCTGTAAAGTGGGCATAATTATGTCTGAAGCACCCACCTCACACAAGACTCAAAAAGAGATCACATATGTAAGGTATTTAATAAATTTTAACATGTGAATGAAGTGAAAGAGAATGTATCAAATACTTTCTATGTGCTGAGCACTATGCTAAGCTCTGGAAATACAAATAAAGAAAACAAAACAAAACTAGATAAAATCTTCTTTCAAGAAGTTCACATAGTAATTGGGAGGGGAGAACACAGCCTCAGGGATTTGGAAAAGCCTACAAGTGCTAAGAGTGCTGTGTTAGTGTAAATGGAAAAGCCCAGGAATCCTTAAGCTTCATTGGTAAGTCGGATGACAGTGCTGGGGGGCTGCAGGACATAGGTGCATGACAGATGATGGCAGGGTGTGGAGAACCTTAGGAGAAACTGGCATTGCACATGGTGGGACCAGTGGTCCTCCATCTCATTGGAAGGAATAGACTTGGTGATTCTCAATTTATCCAGGAGGGGAATGAAGGGGGAAGGCAAGAGGGTAGGATGGGTCCCCTTGCCCTCTTGATCTTCCTGCCCATTGACCAACTGAGCAGGTTCTGGACCATGACGGAGGTGAGGAGGCAAGGTGGGGGAGGCCACTATAGAAACACTAGCTGTTCGTATTATTTTGGTTGCTATTTGTTAATAGACATGAGAATTCATTGTGTAATACTTTCTCCATTGATGCAGATTGCAAGCCCCCCAGGTCTTCTCATCCACTGCAGTACTTATCCATGTATTTTTTAATTCTATTTTTAATTTGTGGAATAAAACAAGCATTTCCATAACATAGTACAATAAAAAAAATGATTGCACATGAAACTGCAGATCTACTATGCACAACTTGCTATTCCTTTCAAATATACAACAAAATTAACATGTAAATTTCTTCCTTCCTCCTTTCTTTCTTTCTTTCTTTCTTTCTTTCTTTCTTTCTTTCTTTCTTTCTTTCTTTCTTTCTTTCTTTCTTTCTCCCTTTCTTCCTTCCTTTCCTTCCTTTCCTTCCTTCCTTCCTTCCTTCCTTCCTTCCTTCCTTCCTTCCTTCCTTCCTTCATTCTTTCTCATTAGTTCTCTGTAGAGTATCTTCCAGTGCCCCAGATACCTTCCTCTGTTTCTTTTCACACCTTGGGAATTCCAATGTATTTCTCCATCTGTGAGCTTTCAATTAGCCAGGACTTATGCGTGTTCATATTGACAGAAAAACCTTAGGGCTAGGACTAGGTATGGAGACACTGAATCCCTCACAAATTGCACACTCCCCCCATCTGGCCCCTCCAGCTGCCCTCCCTTCTCCCTCAGCTCTTAGTCCCAAGGGAACTTAGCCTGTGGCAAAATCCATTTGTGGAATGAATGACTCTAAGAAACTTTCTCTTTTTACATCTGTTGACAACAAATTTCCTCTTAATTCTTTCCCACATGTTAGGAATAAGGAAATTGTATTCATCCCTATTTCCGCATTCCACTACGTCATAGTATCACCTGAAGCAGATGCCTCTTAACTCCAAGAAGTAAAAGATTGAAGAATAAAGTAAGAGAAAAGGGGGCAGGGAGGGAAAATCTGTTATAGAATCTTTTATTTGAATTTATTAGTGGAAGAAACCTTGTTTGAAGAGGCCCTTCAAAAGTGCATTTTGTTCTACTGAACCACTGCTTTAAAAAATCGATAAATAATGGGCATAATAGGATTTTATATTTTCTATATCTTCTAGTGAATTGTGTAACTACAAAGATATCTTCTGCTGTGGATAATTTTCTGGGAAAGCCTGCCTGTTTTCTTTTCATAGTTTCATCAATAATACACTTAATGGATGAACACACTATCTTTTTTAGGGAAAGCTGAATGTGGCTCAGTAGTTGATGATGTCTTTTCTGTCATTTTTTTTTAAATGAAAGCACAGATTTTTCTTCTGTTCTTTCAGAATATTTTTCCTTTTTAGGATAGATTGAAAGTCTGACCTTGAATGTATTTGGAATTGTATTGTGTGAAACAAGGATTTCTCTCCACAGTCAGTTCCAGGAACTCTTTTTTTCTTTATCTTTCTTTCCTTTTTTAAACATTTTTTCTTTTAAAAAAATTCATTGAAAACTTTTAGTCTTGTATCACCTTCATTTCACAATATATTCCTCTCCTTATCCTACCCAGAGAGTCATGCCTTATAGCACAGGATAAAAGAGAAAGAAAAAGAAAAGCAGTCAAACAAAGCTAACTAGCATATTTATAAAATGTGAGAACATATACTGTGTTTCACTTCCATAGACACTCATCTCTGCAAGGAAAGAAAAAAGGTGCATTCTAATAGCTCTTCTTTAGGGTCAGACTTGCTCATCATAATTATACAGTATTCTTCTTCCTTCTTTTTACTTCCCCCCTCCCTTCCTCCTTCCTTCCTTCTTTCCTTCCTGCTTGCCTGCCTGCCTACCTTCCTCCTTCTTTCCTTCCGCCTCCCTTGCTCCTTCCTTCTTTCCTTCCTACCTCCCTACCTCTCTCTCTCCTTCCCATTTTGCATTACAGTGGTGTTGCATCACACTTCTATAACATATCTTGTTCAGTTGTTCCCTAATTGAAGCACATCACCTCAATTTCCCATTCTTTGCCACTCAAAAAGAGCTCTGAATATTTTTGCACATTCTTAGAGTGTATTTTTCATATGATTAATCCTTCTTTTAATCCACCCCCTCTAATTCCTCCCCTCTCCTTTTCCCTCCTGTTTCCCCATTGAGTAAAATGTATTTCTGTACCCAAGTGTGTGTATATACATTCTCCCATCCCCTGAGTAGTTCACATAAGAGTGAAGTACAAGTGTCAGCTTCTCCTCCCACCCCTTCCTCCTTGTTTGTATAGATTTTTCTTGTGTACCCTGATTATGTGAGATAATTTCCCCCATTCTTCCTCTCTCTTTACCATCCCTGAAAGCTCTAGATTTGGGCTGTTATGTTTCTGAGAGTTTTCATTTGTGGATTTCTTTCAGGAAGTGACTGGTAGTTTCTTTCTATTTCTACTTTGCCCTCTGGTTCTAAGAAGTCTGGACAGTTTTATTTTATGATTTCTTGAAAGATGATGTCTGGGATCTTTTTGCGGTCATAGCTTTCAGGTAGTCCAATGACTCATCTTGTTTGATCTGTTTTCCAGGTCAGTTGCTTTTGCTATGAGATGCATTACTTTTTCTTCTACATTTTTCAGTAACTTTTTTTTCACACTTTTAATTCTTCTTTTTGTCTCATGGAATCATTATATTTTATTTCGCACACTTTAGTTTTAATTCATATCCAATTTAATTTACTCTCTCCTTGCTCGATACACAGTGTAGGGCCCACAACTACCACTTATCTGGGATGCCACTCCTAGGCTCAGTCACCTTGAATCTGTTCTGAATCTGTAACCCAGAGCTGGGTAGAAAACAACAGAGCTGCTGGTTGGTATCGTCCTTGTACTTTCTCCAAGTTTAGATCCCTCTGCCAGATTTGGGACTTCTTGCATTGGTGCATAGCCTCTCCTTGAATTCAATTTTTCTTTGGGCTGGAAAAATGTTTAACTGTGTTTTTTTCTTAGCTTTCCTGAACAGGACTTGGTATAGTGACTTTTCTAGGTCTGTTTGGAGGAACTGTGAGCTAGAGCTTGACTGCACTTCTTTCTCATTCTCTACCATGTTGGCTCTTATCTCTCCCTGTATTCTTCATATTTACAATTGTTTATAGCTCAGAAATATTCCATTATATTCACATATCACAATTTGTTGATTCAGTTCCCAAATGATGAACTTATCTGCTTTGTTTCTATTTGTTTACTGTCATACACACACACACTCACACAAAATGCTGCTATAAATATCTTACTATATGTTGGAACTTTCTATCCTATACCTCCTTGTTGAATATGCATAGCAGTGGAACTTCTAAGTTGAAGGGTAGGACATTTGATGATTTCATCATGATAATGGCTAAATGCAGAAATATGTCTTGCATGACTTCATACATGTAATGGATATTATATTCCCTCCTTAATGGGTGATGGAAGGGCAGGAGGGAGAGAGTTCAGAACTGAAAGTAAAAATTTTGAGAAAGGATACTTCCATTAAAAATAATAAAAGCTAACATTTATATAGCAATTAGAGGTTTATAAAGCAATTTACTTGTATTATCTCATCTGATCCTCACTAGCCCTTTGAGGTTAGTGTATTACTATCACTATTTTAGAGATGAGAAAACAGATGCAGAGAAGTTAGGGTCATAAAGCTAATAAGTATCTAGTGAGTAAGAGGCAGGATTATTGTTATTATTATTCCAGGATCTTAGAGACTGGGGACCTGCAGGCTTTTAGTATCCCCAAAGTGGGATCCAGGCCAAAGTCTGCTTTCTGCTCTTCTGGTCTAAGGTCTGCCAGTTCCTGGCCTGGTTTGGGGTCTGAACCAGTAAATGTCTCAGGTAGAATTTGAACCCAGGTTTTTCTGATCACCTACCTTTGTATTTCTTCAGTGCTGCTGCTTCTTCATCTAGTAATCAAATACTGATGTGGTCTAGTCCAAATGTGGCCATTTTAAAAGACTCAATGTTGATAATGCATCATTCCAGAAACGCTGTCCGATCTCTTCTGCTTTTTTTTTTTTTTGATGTCCTCTTTCCAATCTCCATTATTACAATATTGGTCTGATCTATGTTAACTGGATGTAATACCAAGTCCTCTTCAGGTTAATTTCTCTTCCTTTCTGCCTGGTAATGAGGCTGCTCATACCCTTACCTCATCTTCTTCCATAATGTTTTCAAATAAGCTTGTGTACTAAACTGCCTTTCATCTCTTTCCCACCGGCAAAGAGACTAATCAATCACTCAACAGGTATTTAATAAACATCTGCTCTGTGCCAGTCACTGTACTAAGATATGAAGACAAAAATGAAAGCCACAGGATCATAGACATATTCCTAAAGAGATTTATATTTTATCAGAGAAGGCAGCATACACACACACACACACACACACACACACACACACACTCATGAACACACACAAAATAATTTTGGAGAGAAAGGTACTAGCGTTTGAGATCAAGAAAGGTCCCATGCAGAAGGTGGCTTTTGAACTGAGCTTTGAGGAAAACCAGGTATTTTAAGAGGCAGAGGTAAGGCGAGGATGAATTCCAGACATGAGGAAAGGTTAGTACAGAAGTATAGAGATACAATGTCACGTGTGATGAACATTAAGAAGGGCCAGTTGGCCTGGACTTTAGATTGTGTGAAGGACAGTAATCTATGATGAGTCTGGAAAGGTAGGATGAAAGGTTATAAATACTAAATAAAGAAAGCAGTCAGGTAGCTCAGTGGAAAGAGCACTTCTTGGTCCTGGTGTCAGGAAGACCTGAGTTCAAATCCAGTCTTAGATACTTACTACCTGTGTGATCCCAGGAAAGTCGTTTAACTTTTGTCTGACTCAGTTTTCTCATACATCTATTTCTCAGGGTTGTTGTGAGGATTAAATGAAATAATCTCTGTAAAGCCCTTTGCAAACCTAAAAGCAATATGCTAACTGTTGTCAGCCCTACCTATTACTAATGATCTTAGAAATCAAGTGTTTGCTGATTAGGATAATTTCTTGCCCTTTTATACCTTATTTTACTATAACACAGTTGAACAGGAATTAACTATCTCTAAGAACTGGTGATAAAATTAATATCTTTATTTTTATATATAGTTAATTTGGGGGGTGGGGTGGGAACAAGTCAATGGCTGGTTTAATTGGCTGTGACTTTTTCTCATCTTCCTCTTTTCATCTAATTGGTATTTACTTTGTTATTTGCTCAAACTAGTTAAGGATCTTTATGCAAATAGTTGAGTAGGTTACAAGCTTTTGATCACTTTCCTTTCTTAATCTGAAACCGTATTTTCCAACATGGTTTTTGCTATCCACTCCCATACTCCCTTTCTCATTAGTCATTGAGTACATGGTGACTTATTTTGGAGAATCTTATCAAGTTCTTTGAAGAATTTCTCTTCTTCATCTTCTGTAAGGATTTATTTATTTCAAATTTCTGGAATAAAACAAGCATTTCCATAACATAGTACAATAAAAAAAGATGAATGTAATGAGTCATTGCATGAAGACTAACGTGACCTAACTTGTGATCTATTAGCTCAGGTGCATCCTAAGTGTTTCAAGACACAACGTGACCAAGTATCATAAAAAGATATTTCTCATTCTTTTGGGCCACCCAATGAAAACAAAGCTGCCAACTCTTTAGTGAGTGGTCACCAGAACTAGCCCAACCCAGACCCACAATGCTGCTGCTGCTTCACCATCTTATCTAGTAATAAACCAAACTGATCACACGCTAAGCGTAGTAACAGTAAACTGGAACTTCCTGTAACACTAGGGCGTCTTCTACCTGGAACAGCCACCTATGTCTGTGGCTTCTCAATCTGGAATATCCCTTTGTAATGCCTGTACCCTGCTCCCATTTGTGAGTTTCTCCAGAGGCAATGATTTTGTGGAGGGGCCCTGGGCAATTTTCATTGCCATCTTGACTCATGTTCCTGGCTTCAGGATTTCAAAATTATGCCCCAGAACTGGGCACCTTTACCGCACTCTTCACCTCTTTGAAAACAAAAGACCAACAGCAACATTTATAAAATCATATAGAACTAGAAGAGATTTTAGAGTTCCTATTCTTGCCTAATGCCCTAATTTTTATAGCTGAGAATATTGAATCTACAGATGGCACAAAGCTGGTCCATTGGATGATAGAATCACGATCCAAAAAGGTCTCAACAGGCTTTAACATAGGGATGGATCCAATAAGATGGAATTTAATAGTGGTTATACTGATGCTTACACTTGTGTTAAAAAACTCAATCCCATAAGCACAAGATGGGGAGAATATGTCTAAGCAAGAACTCATCTGCAAATGATCTCAGGGTTTTAGCTGACTGCACACTCCCTATGAGTCAACAGTCATTCCCCGGACATCTGATAGCCAGCCATCTTGCCACCTGAACCAGAGACTACACCCTGAGAACTTAACCTTTTTAGCTCCAGAACTTCTGCCTTTAGATACTGCTGGTCTGATTGGGGAATATCTTATGTGGTATACTCTATCAGACTGGCCCTATTCACACTTTGCTTTTCTCTTTTCTTGCTGGCAGCCCCACCCTAATATTACCCCTTCCCTTTTTTTTCTTTTGTGTCATTAATAATTAATTGATTCTATGATTTGTTTCTTAACTCACTCATTATTTAGGATTTCCCTGTTAAATTTCCATTTGGGTTTGTTTATTTTGCTTGTTCTCCCTAAACTGATTACTATTTTTATTGCATCATGGTCTGTAAAGAATGTGTTTAATATTTCTGCCTTTTCACATTTGTTTGCAATATCTCTGTACTCTAATACATTGTCAATTTTTGTAAAAGTTCCATGTGGTACTAAGAAATATTTGTATTCTTTAGCAGTCTCATTTAGAAGTGCCATAAGTCTTTTATCTCCAGTTTCTCTAGCAGTTTGTTCAATTTTATATTTTCCCTTTAAAAAAAATCTTTCTGTTAGATTTGTCCAAAATTAAGAGGTCACTGAAATCTCCAGCTATTATGTAATTAGTATGTCTTATTGTAATTCAGTTAATTTTTCCTTTATGAATCTAGACACCAAGACGTTTAAGCACATTGGGCAGGTCATTTAAGCTTTGTGGATATTATTTTAGCCATTTTTAAAATAAAGGGATTGGACTAGAAGATCTCTAAAATCTTTTCCAATTCTAAATGTGTGATTTGTGATTATCTATGAGGATGATTTAGATGAAGGAGGGCCTTGAGTCCATATAAGAATTGGTTGAAAGAACTGGGGGTGTTTAATCTAGATAAGAGAGGACCTAGGAGGGTGACAATAGCTGTTTTCAAACATTTGAAGGGCTTTACATGAAAGAATGGGGCAGCTAGGTGGTATAGTTGATAGAGCCTCAGGACTGGAGTCAGGAAGATGTGAGTTCAAATCCCACCTCAGACATTTACCCTGTGTGACCCTGGGCAAGTCACTTCACCCTTCTTGCCTCAGTTTCCTCATCTGTAAAATGAGATGGAGGAGGAAATGGCAAACCACTCCAGCATCTTTGCTAAGAAAACCCTAAATGGGGTCATGAAGAGTTGGGTGTAACTGTAACAGCAATGTTACTTGCAGCTGCTGTGGAGGTGTAAGACCAACAACACCAGCACAAAGGAGGGCTGCTAGTACAGGTTCTTTGATCCGCTTTTCTAAGGAAAGCAACTTTAAGGGGTTTACAATCTCACTTTAATTAAATATACATATATCATTCACTTAGTTCAGGGGAAAAAGTCAGTACCCTGAACTTCAGAGAAAACACAAACAGAAATTACAAGCAGAAATTATATAAACAGAGCAAACAACACAAATCAGCAGGCAGAGCTTTTGTCTGTCCATAGCAATACATACATAGTTACCAGAGAGAGAAGAACCAACATCTGGGTTGTCAAAGCTGGTGGGGCTCCTTAATGGCTCCCCAGAGTCTCATCTGGCCAAATCACAGGAATGCTCTTCCAATGAGTGAGCTCCCCAAAGCAAAATGATAACCTCAAAGTATATATACACTTCTTCAGGGTGAGCTCACAGAGGGCATCACAACCATATAATTTGAATTCATGTGACTTAGGCTTTCTTGTGACTTAAGCAGGTCATCAAAGACTCTTGATTCAAACAAAAGCAAGTCTCGCTCAAAGACATTTGATTACCTTAGTGCTGAGAGAAACTAGAACTCCCAAAGAGAAAAGAGCAAAACGAAAAGTCCCACTTTGCTTGCCATTAACAGTGACTGAACAGCAACAGCAACAGCAACAACATGAAAGCCTTAAGAAAATGTTCTACTTGGTCCAGAAGAGAAAAATAAGGATGCTGAGTATGAATTGCAAAGACGTAGATTTAGTCTTGATTTAAAGAAAAAGAAATTCCTAGCAACCAAAGCTATGCAAAATCAGAATGGGTTGCTTGAGAAGTCATTGGAGGTTTTTGAGCAAATACTGGAGGACTACACATTACATAATGGGGTATGTCATAGAACAGACTTGTGTCAGGTAGAGATTGGCTGGACCGAATGGCCTCTGAAATCCCTTCCAACTCTGTGAGCATAAATGACTTGTGCTAGATTAAGTACGTACCCGTTGCCCCCAACACAGAGTCTTTCATCCAGAATGACATTATCTCCCTGGCTGTTTCATGAACAAGACCCTCTATCTTCTCTGCTCCAGGCATTTTCTCTGATGCTCCCCCATGCCTGGAATGCTCTTCCTCCTCTGCTCTGACTGCTGACCTCCCTGGCTGCTTTAAGTCCCAACTAAAATCTCACCTTCAACAGGAAGCCTTCCCCAACCCCTCTTAATCCCAGTACTTTCTCTCTTTTAATTATTTCCTATTTATCCTACATATAGCTTGCTTTGCACATACTTTTTGGATATTGTCTCCCCCATTAGTTTGCAGGCTCCTTAAGGGCAGGGGCTATCTTTTGTGTCTTTTTGTATCCCCAGTGCTTAGCATAGTGCCTGGCACACAGTAGGTGTGTGGATCAATTGACTGATTGATAGGGAATGAGAGAGCCAGGATAGGAAACCAGGTGCTTTAATTTCATATTCAGTGTTTTTTTTCCCCTTACAATGTACTGCCTTTAACAATTTGATTCAAATTCATGCACAGTATTATACTTGGAATTGGGGAGACAAAGTCAAAATTAAAAAAAAAATTAGTCCCTGCCCTCCAAGCACTTAACATTTGCTGAGGGGATGCACTATTTGCATGGGCAAGTAAATACTAGATAGCTTGAAGAGGAAGAGAGCACCAACTACTAAGTGTATTAATAGTAATAACTGGCATTTATACAGTGCTTTAAGTTTTGTAAAGCATTATATATGTATATGTTACATATTTATTTATATAATATAAATATGTTAAATATATATTTATATACTATACATTATATAGAAGTATATTATTTTTATAATCTAATACAAATATGTATTTCATATATTTATATATACATATATTACACATTTATGTATAATATAATAAAATATATTGCAGTATATTGTATATTTATATGTAATCCCATTTGAGCCTTACAAAAATTCTGTATGGTAAATACTATAGGAATTATCCCCATTTTATAGCTGAAGTTAAAATTTATCCTTTCTGAGCCTCAGAGAGATTAACTTTTTTTTTGCCAAGTGCCATAGAGCCACTGTGTTTTTTGAGGTATGATTACAACCAGGAGTTTGCTGACCTCGAGTTCAACAGGTTATCCACTGTAGTACAATAGGTCCGGAACAGTTTTCTATAGGAGGAGGACCTTGAGTTTAGCCTCAAAAGAAGCTAAGAATTCTAAGAGCTGGAGAAGAGATAAATATACTCCAGGCATTTTTGTCGTTTAGTTGTTTCAGTCATGTCTGACTCTCTGTGACCCCATTTGGAATTTTATTGGCAAAGATACTGGAGTGGTTTGACAATTCCTTTTCATTTTACAGATGAGGAAACTGAGGCAAACAGGGTGAAATGACTTGCCCGGGATCACACTGTCAGTGTCTGAGGCCAGAATTTAACTTGGAAAGATGAGCTTTTCTGACTTCAGGCCTGGTGCTCTATCCGCTGAACAACCCAGCTGCCCCACTCTAGGCGCAGGGAACAGCAAATAGAATGTTTTGACTGACAGTGTCAAAGGGAATAATATAAACAAAGTCAGAAAGGGCAGAATAAAGCAAGCCTGTGAAAGTCTTTAAATGCTGAGAAGTTTGTATTTTATCTGAGAAACAATAAGGAATTGTCAAGGATCTTTAAGTAGGGGAGTGACTTAGGACAGTGTTTCTAATAAAAGTACTTTAAAATTTACAGTAGACTTTCCTTACAGGAATCCTTTGAGGTAAGTAATGTAAGCATCATCATCCCCTTTTTACAGATCAGGAAACTGAGTTTCAGAGAAGTTAAATGACTTATATAAGCTTACACAACTAACAAATATCAGAGCCTGGACCTGTCCCAAGTTCCTCTTAACTATAAAAGCACAATGATGCAGACAGATACTTGGCTTAGATTTACTGCAAGAGAAGCAAGTCTGAAATTGGATGTGTCCAGATTAGAGAATGTTTACATTGTCTACACTGTTGTAAACAGTTTGAATCTTTTTTGTTTGTCATTTTAAGTCAATAAGTAGTCACCTTTAAATTGAATATTTCATAATATGAACATATGAATTATTTTTGGTTTTCTAGGTTTGGAATGTGAGGTAACAAGGCAGGGTACATCATACTGGAAACCATGCCCATCAAAGTTTGCCAGTGCCTAGTAGGAGAGGTAGGCTCTAAGCCCCCAGAGAAATTGAGGGATGTGATCTAAATTAGAAAATCATGGCTTCCCAATGACCTTAACATGACTGCCTCACTATGTTAGCCACATTTTTTCTGTTTTCTGCCACATGAAGTATGGGAGGAAAGAGTACTGCATTTGGAGTCAGGGCTCAAATTCACTTAGACCAGTGCAACTTGAACGAGTCCCTTTGAGTGTCTGTACCTCAGTTTCCCTAACTGTAAAATGAGGGGGTGATACTACGTGACCTCAAAGCTTCCTTCTAGCTCTAAGTCTATGATCTTGTGTGAATTAGTGTGTCCAAACTTCACGTTTTCTCCACTGGAGTCACTGTCCACTGATTCATACTTGTTGCTTCTTCTCCCCTCCAAGTTGAGGCCCCTGGTCAGGCTGCTACAGGGAGAGGCGATAATTAATTTTAGTTCAGGGGCTGTTTCAGCTTTTGTATCAACTCAGGAAATAGGCTGCTACAATACCACTTTTTTTTTTTTTGGCTTTAACTCAAAGGGAGAGACGAAAATTGCTTTCTGAGGACAGCCCCACCCAACAATTATCCACAGAGTTTCAGGTAATGGAGTTCAACATTTCTGTGGTTTATGTGAGGGGCTACTCTGATTCTCTTTTCAAAATCAAAGACCTCGCCTGATTTTTTTTCCTTCCAAAACCAGCAAAAGGGAGCAGAAAAACTGAGGGATGGATTAGAAGGGATGGAAGAAAAGTGAAGGAGAGAGGAAGAAGGAAAGAAAGGAAGGAGGGAAACGAAATGAAGAAAGAAAAAAAGAATAGGAAGGAGAAAGGAAATGAAAGAGAGGAAAAGGAAGGAGAAAGCCTGAGGGGGACAAAAGGAAACAGGAGGACAGAAGGAGGAAGAAATAAAGAGCATGGGCAACCAATGACTAGGTTGGCAACTAAGGAGGATATTCGTTGCAGATTCTTTAGGTATGGGGAAATGACTTTTAATTCCTGGCTCATAGCCCAGGGAGAGATCCCTTTCTCCTGCAACACATACTTACTTTTGTCACCATGGAGGGGAGTAAATTTAACACAGAGACTCCCAGTCGGTTGGTTTTCTTCCTATTTCTCCATGTGGGAAGGATAAGGCACTTCAATCTTTATAAGGCATTTGTTCTGAAACGGAAAAAAAAATGTTGAGCTCCCATCACAGAAATGAAAAAAAAAATGACTCAATCCTCCCAGAAGATGGGGGGTGGGGGGACACCACGAAAGTGAACGCACTTTCTTCAGCTAAAGACAAAGAAATCCTTGTGCACACCTATGCCCAGGCAACCCTCCCACGGTTACAATCATGTTTCTTTTTATCTAAACCCAGCTTTAAAGGGCTCCTGGTCCTCTGTCTCTATCCTCCTGATTCTGGGAGATTTCCTTTGGTTTTGCTGTTGGGGCAACTTGATTTTCTGGATCTGGTAGTTAAAAACTTCCCTATCAATTTTTCTGGCTTCTTGTAAGACTCAGCCTAAATTCCACCTTCAGCTGGAGGCCTTTTCTGGTCCCCTTCCAATACTAGTGCCTCTCCTCAGAGATCATCTCTCTTTTATATTGTACATATCTTGGATGAACACAGAAAGTGACCTCCTGGAGGGTAGGGATTTTCTTTCTATCCCCAGAGGTTGCCACAGTACCTGGCATGTCTTAAGCACTTAATAAATACTTGTTGATTGCCATACAGATTGGGCTTTAATTAAAAAGCTCCTTGAGGGCAAGGACTGGTTTTATTGTGAGCTTCTAGCAGAGTGACTTGTATGTGGCAGGCTCTTAATAAATATTTATTGAATTGACAAGGAAGGGGAGGGGGATAGCCACAAACCAGAAGCTTTAAAAGTCTAAATTCCCACCTAAATTAAACACCCCGTGCATGGGACCAATGATTATCTCTCAGTTTACCAGGCATGGGCTTGCTTAAGCTGGGCTTATGCAGGAGACAACTCCAGCATAAATGCTCTTCTTAAAAGAGCATATCTATTAAAATGATTTCTTGCAGCCTCTGTTAAATAGAGCACATCTGTACCAGATCGGGGAAAGAATGAAATGGCAAAGACTGAAGTTAGGACGATGGGCCGTAGATCTCCATGTCAAATCATCTCTGTGATTTATCACCAAACCACACAGAAATTAAGCATCTGGCTAAGAGAGAAGGGAAGAGGACAGAAGAGAGGCATGATTTACAGATGCTAAGAGGTCATGGTGAGATGGAAGCTCACTGAGCATCTGTCACACTATATGGAGGAATCACACTGCCTTAAATGCTATGTAGACCCGTGGGGCCTACTTGGAGGTTGGTTATGGCCCAGGGCAGGGGTGGGGAACCTGGGGCCTTGAGACCACATGTGGCTTCTAGGTCCATAAGTATGGCCCTTTGGGCCATGTGTGGCCTCGAGGCCACAGCTTCCCCACCTCTGGCCCAGAGAAAAGAGTATTGGGCAAAAAAATCAAGAGACTTTGATTCTAGTCCTAGCTTTGCCATTGTGTGATCACAAATAAGGCACATACCACCACCTCATCCTGCTCCTCCTCCTCCTTTGTCACATGTAAAATATACAAGGAGGAGGCTTAATTTAATATATTTTCTTTAAAAGGCAATATAGTATAGGAGAAAGACTGAAGGACTTGGAGTCAGGAGAATGGGGTTCAAATCTTCTATTGTGGTAAGGTGGAAAGAGTAGAGTCTAGTCAAAAGACCTGTTCAAATCCTGGCTCTGCCATTCACTACTTATAAACCCTTGGGTCAATTGGTTAAGCTCCCTGGGCTTTCTCTTTTTCATCCCTAAAATGAGGGGATTGGATGGAGGAATGTGCTGGTAAGCATTCAACAATAGACTCTCCCCCCCCCCCAATATTGCATGACCAACATGTTTTTAGGTTTAATCTGCACTGTAACCATTTTCTCCATCACTTTCTTGAGTCTGGAGTCGATCAATAAAACAATAAATCAAGTCCTGATTTTTAATGTCTGCTCATTTCTGAATTGCAAATTCTCATACAGATTTAACCACCAGCCAAAAAAAAAAAATCTGGCTCCGGTTTGGCCCTAGTTGGACTAACTGACCTCTAAGGTTATCCCAGACCTGAATCCATGATTTATGATCATATAAATTTATTAACTATATGTGACTTAGAGCAGGAGGGCACAACCCTGTTTAGGTCATGGACCCCTTTGACGTTCTGGTGAAGTCTACGGGTCCTTTATAAGAATAATGCTTTTAAAGAACTGAAAAAAAATACTCAATTTCAGTTAGAGGTTAATGAAAATGAAGTTGTGATTTTTTTTCCCCAGTCTGCATTCACAGACCCTCTAAAACCTCTCTAAACCCTTAGGTTAAAAACCTCTGGCTTAAAGACTTATTTTCTTTATTTGTAAAATCAGGAGAATAGCCTATGTTGGAAGGATCTGAGACATAAAATTTGGAACTTGTTCTGAAAAAAAGGAAAAAATTCTTGCACTACCCAACCCACACGGTTGTCATAAGAGACGCATTTGGCAAAATTTTAAGTGCTATAAAATGTGAGTTACCGTAATTGGGATCAATAATAATTGTTCTGTTATTAATCAATATTATCAATCATTTTAACAATATTAATACATTTATCAATATTAATCATGTATTAATTTATTAGTAATTATTAATGATGAATTAACTAGTTAACCATTAATTCTATTATTGTTGTCATTATTTTTCAGTCACAAACATTTATCAAGCAACCTACTATGTGCTAGGCACTGTTCGAGGTGCTGGGGACAGAAACAAAAACAGAAGAGATCTAAAGTTTTATGTCTATAAGCAGGTGATGGGAATGGGTGGCTAGCCCTGAAAGAGCTGTCACTAACTAGACAGAAAGGACCTTCCTGCTTTGACTCACTCTCAGATTTACATTCCCTGACCCCATAGGGAAGCAATTAATTTTTTAAAAAGTCAGCTCTTGGTTAGCCACATATGAATTATTCATCTCATGGATAATTCACATCAAAAGTCTAAGCTTAGCCTGATTTCCACTAGTGGGGACCCTTTCTCCTGAAGTCAGGAAGTATTTGTTCAGGGAAGAAATGAGCTCATAATAGGTGCTGTGTAGACTAGATCAATCCCATTTCAAAAGTTTATGGTTGATGGTGAGCAAGAGTAGCCACTGCCCACCCTGTGCTGGTGGGAGCTGGGAAAGGGTTAGGGCAATGGTCAGTTATCTCAGGTGTTTAGACAAGTGTATTCTAAATATTTCCATCCTGCGATGGACATATGATCTTGACAAGTAGACCAAAGTGCACCACAAGTCTTCCTTCTACAGAATCACAGGATTGAGAGCCCCAAAGAACTACGTAGGTCATCTAGATCAACCTCTCATTTTACAGAGACAGAAAAAGAGGTTCAGAGAAGTCTATAATTATTCAAAATAACAGAGATTGCTGAACCTGGAGTCAAGAAAACCCAAGTTCAAATCCTGCCTCAGACACTTACTAGATATGTGACTCTGGGCAAGTCACTTAACCTGGGCAAGTCACTTAACCTAGTCAAGTCACTAATGCTGCCTCACTTTCCTCCATATCTATAAAATGGGGATAATTGGGCAGCTAGGTGGTACAGTGAGTAGAACACCAGCCCTGGAGTCAGGAGGACTATATTAGGAAGGCAGAATTTATGATTTCAAAGAGAATCTCATATGTGCCTAAAAGGTCCGGAACCGCAAGATATAAGGAATTCTCTAGGCAGAAGGCAGGAGAACTAAAGCATGTATTTACACTCCACAATAACAAGCCCACACACCAGCGTCCCCATTTTGATATTTTCATCAAAAGCTTCCAGGCCCAATAAGTCCACCTTACAAGGGTAACCAGGAGGCCACAGAGAAGCGAGATGGTATGAGGCAAAATCGTATACATGCTTCCCCTCTACGGTAAGAAGATTACCCACTAGCCTCTAGTCAGCTCTGCTACTGGCAGCTCAGCTTCGGCTGTAGGCATCTCTGGCTCCAACCAGAAAAGGAAAGGAGGATCTTCAAGCTGTCCTCTCCCCTCTTATAGAGTTTTTGACATCATCAAGCGCTGCCTGAACGACCAGGGCCGATTGGTTCTTGACTTGGCCCCTCCCCCTAGCGTAGACCACGTTAACACACCTCCCCTCAGCCAGCGCCACGACTCATCACACAGGAAGCTCTGGTCCTGCCCCGGAAGAGCAAGCCCCAGCGTCCAGGGAAGCTCAACGAGGCAAGCTGAGTCATTCAAACAAAACAAAGTCCATTCTGGCTACAAGAACCTGTGTTCAAATCCAGCCTCAGACACTTGACACACTTACTAGCTGTGTGACCTTGGGCAAGTCACTCAACCCCAATTGCCCTGCCTTCCCCTCTCTAAAAAAATGTTTTTTTAAAAAAGAAGAATAAAATGGGGATGATAGCACCTGACTCCTAGGATTTTTGTGAAAACAAAACAAAATGTTTGTAAAGTGCTTACCTTGAAGTGCTAGATAATTGCTAGATACTATTATTATTAATTTTAAGAAATAAGGTTAGAACCAAGGTCTTATGATTACAAGTCCAAAGTCTTTTCTGCCTATCGTAGCGTACTGCCACCTGCCTGTCCAATCATGTCCCATAATCTCAAACAAATGGGATGATAAGGTTACTTTCCAATTTAATTTACCTCAATAAAAAGCTGTGTGCTGCTGAACATAGCTGGAGAATTGTTCAGTGAAATGAGATGGGAGGTCTTCAGTTGAGAGGGTAGAGAGAAGGGGTGCCATGGGAAGCTTGAGGTGGTGGTGGGGGGAAATCAAAATGTTTGGAATAGCCAGTGAGGTGAGAGAGTAAATTTGGAAGCTGTGTGGAGTATAGATTGGGTAGTGGAGAAACCTATTAGCAAGCTACTGCAATAACCTAGGCGATATATGATGAGGACTTGAACTGATATAGTGGCTAAGTGAGTGGGGAGAAGAGGTTGAATATAAGAGAAATCGTGGCAGGATTTATAAGACTTAGAAATTTAAATCAAGTCAACAGGCATCTATTAAGCAAACAACTACTATCTACTGGGCACGATGCCAGGGACTGGCTATGTGATTTGTGAGAGAGGGGAGATTCAATGATAATTCCAGAATTGCCCACCTGTGTCACTGGTAGGACTCCCTTAACTAAAAGAGGACTATGGAGGAGGGATGGGTTTATTGAAAACATAAAGGGCTTGTTTTGGGCATGCTGAGTTTGATGTATAGCAAGAAGTTAGTAACATGAGGTTGAAGTTCAAGAGAAGAATTAGGGCTGGACATTCTTTGCCCTCATCAGATCTCCTCTGGAACAACTGTGTTCAATGATCACGGGTATATTTTAAGAAAGACCATGATAAGCAGGAAAATGTCCAAAGAATAGTAACCAGATTGGTGAAAGGTCTTGAATACAAGTACCATGACTATAAGCTGCAGGCAATGGATGTGTTTAAAGCAGAGAAGAGAAGACTCACAGAGCACATGAAGGTATCGTCACATACGTGAAGCTGACGAGATCACCAAGAGGGAGAGAGTAGAGAAAAAAGAGAACCATCTGAGAACCTTGGCGACCCACATTTAGTAAGTAAGTGGTGCAGTGGTACATACACGATGATCTCACAAAGGATGTCTGGAGGTGACAAAAGGAAAGGAAAGAGAAGAGAGAAAGACAGAGAGACACAGAGAGAGAGAGAGAGACAGAGAGAGAGAGAGAGAGAGAGAGAGAGAGAGAGAGAGACAGAGAGAGAGAGACAGAGAGAGAGAGACAGAGACAGAGAGACAGAAAGAGAGAGAACGAGAACAGAAAGAAAGGCGGTAGGGTTGACAATGTCTATAGTGGCAGAGAGCTCAAGCAGAATGAAGCCTGAAAAAAGAAAATTGTTTTTTAGCAGTTGAGACTAGTAGTAACCTTGGAAACAGCATGGTGGGGTCAGACACCAGATTGCAAGGGACGGAGCAGTAAGTGGGAAGTGAGGAAATAAAAATAACAAACATAGACAATCTTGTCTAAGAGTTTAGTTGTGAAAGAGAGAACATCTATAGGGCAAGAGCTTGAGGAAATGGCAGGGTCAAGAAAATGTTTTTTAAGAAATGAAGCGATGCTATTGACACTTTCAGAAAGATGTGATTTGAACTGTTTTCTCAACAG
The DNA here is from genome assembly GCF_011100635.1 of Trichosurus vulpecula. Taxonomy (NCBI): domain Eukaryota; kingdom Metazoa; phylum Chordata; class Mammalia; order Diprotodontia; family Phalangeridae; genus Trichosurus; species Trichosurus vulpecula. The sequence continues at coordinate 357,480,212 of NC_050575.1, forward strand.
TGGAGATAGATTTGCATTGATCCAGTCTTCTACACACACACACACACACACACACACACACACACACACACACACACATGCCATCCTCCTTCTATTTTCCACCATGGCTGTGACCATTTTCTTCCTTCCGTACTACCAACCAAAAACTGGCAACATCAGCCCAGTACTAGGTCTGTGACAGCAAGGACATATCTGTGATGAACCTAAGTATTCCAACATATTATTAGGAAATAGGTTAGAGATGCTACTAACAAAGTAAAGAAGTTGAATATGATTTCTGTAAGGGCCACTCATGCAGGGAACAATTCTGCTCATGTGATCACTGAATTAGAGCACTGGAAGGGCCCTAATTGACCACTTAGTCCAACCTACACATGAAGGAATTGCCATTAACATGTACTTGATGTTTGAAGACCTCCAAGGAGGGGGTACCTGCCGATTTATGAGGAAAACTATTTGATTTTTGGACAACTTTGTCAGGACATTTTTCTTGACATTATCAGTTTGCCTCTTTTCACCTTCCATTCATTGCTCCCAATTTTCTGCCCTCTACGACTGAAAGGAACAAATGCCAGAACTCCATATGACAGCCATTGAAATACTTGAATGCAGGTATCATGTTTCCCCTGAACTTTCTTTTCACCAAGCTAAATATGCCCAGTTTTTTAAAACTAATCCTCATACGTCATGAATTCCAGGCCAGTCACCATGCTGGTTGCCATCTTCCAGACACCCTCTAGCTTATCAATGTCCTACTTAAGGCATGGTGCTCTGACCTGAACAGAATTCTCCAGCTAAGGTCTGACAAGGGCAGAATCTAGTGGCATTCTCACCTTCCTGTTCCCTTAAGCTATGGCCTCCTAATGGAGCCCAAGATTGCATCAGCATTTTTGTCTGCCACATCACCCCACTGACACTTATCCAGCTTGACAACTCCCGAAACCCATGTATGCTTTTCAGAAAAACTAGTGAGGCTGGTGACTTTGCCCTCCCTCACTTAAATCTAATTCACTTGCAAGTTATGGCATCACCTTCCTGATGTCATGGTCCTCTATGAGAATGAAGGTCAAACAATAACAGCAACAGCTGTCTGTCTATACCTTCTCTATCTTGTATTTGTGGAATTAGGTACAAAATACTAGGTAAGGAATATTACCAGGCTAGAAATCAAAATGATTGAAGTCAATCATTGCATAATATGCAAGACTGTCATAACTCAATTGTGTAACTTAAAGTATTACAAGAAAAAGCTTTTAAAAACTGAGATCAAAGTCCTTAAGTTTACATAAATTTCTTTCAAGTGGAATTGGGCATAATTTGTTCCTAATTTTCTTGGCTATGATAATACAAAAAAAACCACTCATGGGAAACAATCTTGCAAGGAAGAGAGCAGAAGGGCCTAAGCATGTACTGAAGTGCAAAACTTTACATCTATTCCTAGTGGTATAGTATCTGATTTAGCACAATGATCCAGAGCAGAGGTGTCAAACTCATAGTCAGTTTAAGTCACTCTTGAACACAGTAGGAATCATATTAAAATGTAATTGAGAAATAGTTAACAAAATAAACAGTACAACATAGATAATGTTAATTTGTGGTTTTCTAAGTCAGGGATCTATGTCTAGTTGAGATTGAAATCACTGTCACTTTCAAGATCCTTTTGGATCCTGACTCTATTCCTCCAGTGTGTTTGCTATTCCTGCCAGCTTTGGGTCATTGGCAATGTGAAGAGCCTGCCATCTGTGCTTTTTATACAAATCATTGATTAAAACACCCCATCACCACAAACTGCTGTCCTAATGAGGACTAACTGTATCATAGATACATACCATTGGTCACAATGGAGACCGAATAGGAACATGTAGGAAGATCAGTACAACTTATAGTCTTGGAAAGAGTCAGGAGTTCTGAGCTTGAGTTCTGGCACTGAATGTTAGTGCTATACATATCATTTGATATTTATGCATGTGTCCAGGCCCCAACAGAAGGAGGGATAGAAAAGAGGAAGGGGGAGGGGGAAGGGCACAGGCATTTATTAAGCATTTATGATATACCAGGCACTGGACTAAGTTTACAACTATTATCTCATTTCATCCTCACAACAACCCTGGCAGGTAGGTGCTGTTATAATCCCAATTTCGCAGTTGAGGAAACTGAGTCAGGGGTTAAGTCACTTGCTGAGGAGGGTCACATAGTTTATAAGTGTCTGAAGCTAGATTTGAACTGGGGTCTTCCTGACTCCATGCCCAAGAAGCTGAATTAGGAGGAGACTTGGTAGATGCACCAGTACGTCAGCCGTGGGGGTGGGGGTGGCAGGATAAGAGATGAGGGGGAAGTGGAGCATTGGGGTAGAGAACATTTACCACTAGGAAAAAAACCCAACACTACCAAAACTTTGAGGCATCAAATCAAATCATACAAATAGTGAAGGTTACAGCACCACCTACATTTTGGCTTCCTAATCGTATATAGTCCTGCTGAGCTCTGAAACTCTGCCTTAACCAATGACGATTTAGTAACAGCATCTTCATTTACTAAAGGCATAATCATTTGGGGTATTGAGTTTAATTTCTGAGGCTAAAGAATTATAAACTAAATGACTTTTTAAAGGTACATATGGGCTTAACTCTCAAACTATGTGACCTCCTAGGTCTAGACAATGGAATCATCTCCCACTGGACAAGGTGAATATCCAGTTCTCTTAAATCATTTAAGATGAATCTGGACAAAACACAAGAGAATATCTATCATCACCGGGACTTATGACTGGACAAAGGTAGGTCCCAAGTGTTTCTCAATTGTTGTTGAGTTATGCCTTTCACAACCCTGAGAGGCAAGGGAAGGGCCACTTGTGTTCCTGCCTCCCTGAATTACTACTAATGCTTTGAGGTGAAAGAGAGATGAAAAAAGTATTTAATGTTCTTGTCTTGTGTGGTTTTCTGACCTTCTTGTGAGAGCATAGCTCTTCTATAAGTATAAGAAGAGAGAAGCACTCAATTATGTTGACTGCTGTCCTGAGTACTCAAGAACCCAAAATGTCTCCGTGGTTCATATTTGGTTAGTTTTGAAGATAACAAGAAGTAGTGCAGTGGATAGAGTTCTGGACTTAGAATCAGGATGGTCTGGGTTCAAAAATCATGCCTGACTAATTGTATGATCTTGGGCAAGAACCTTAACTTTCTTAGGAAAGTTTTTCATTTTTTCATCTCTAAAATGGGTGTAACAATATCTATAATATATACCCAACAAGATCATTGTGAGGCTCAAAGGTAATAATCACTGTGAAGTATTTTGCCAACTTTAAAGCTTTCTAGTAAAGTCAGTAGTCGTGATTATCAGTCAAGATTTACTCACACCCAGAAACACCATACCCTTTGCCTTCAGGGAAATTTCCTCCCTTGAAGGACAAGATGAGCATCTGTAGAAAGGTCCAGTCCTCCCTTAACTATGAGATAACTAAGGCAACATTCTCTGAAGTGAAGCCAAGTTTTAGGCTAACGTCCACATTATGGATGTTTTCCCAAGGATTCATTCATGGAGGTGATTGGCTTCTACATGTAATTTCCTCACTTCCAGACAGGATTGACTTCAATCCAAAAGATGCTTAATGGGTTAGGAATCCCGTGAATATTCTTAGTCAATCAAAATGTAGATGGTGAAACAGAAGGTGAGGGCATGCTCCTGGAGAGTCCCTTCTCTGGTCAGTCTTAACAGGCTGAAAATTAGAGAATTTCCTTCCAGGGGCTCCCATCACTTTCTGAAGACCCGGGTTCATTTTTTATTGATTTCCTCTGGCCAAGATCTCTGGAGAATTTCTATTATTTATATGATCAGCTTTGGGAAGAATGTCTAGGTCCTTGGTGAATGAACATATTTTATTCCTATGACTAGATACTGCTCAATGCATGATGGGTGGAGTGTTCTTAATGGAACGATAAAAGTTTGTAAACTTATGAAAGTAATGGGACCATTCCTAAGACAAATGCAATAGAAAAATTGCCTCTGGAAAATGGGAAGCATGGCTGTAAAGATGATGAATGCTAAGAAGCTGACATTTTAATACACTTAAGGAATATGGGGGGATCGCTGAAGAGAATAGTACTAGGCTGGGAAATGAAACCAAGCAATAAAACTGCCCTTTTGAGAGAGGAATGTTCCAAGGAGAGCCTTCGTAACTCTATCACTTGGCAAAAATCAGGACACTCCTTTGGGATTCTGTTAGAAGATATTTACATCATTTGTTTTCTATTTTCTAGCATTTCTGTCAATGAAACTTAAGGAGAATGGCCAGATGACTACAATCAAATGTGGGTCCAGTTCCAACAGGTCAAATAGTATACTTCCTGAGGTCTTGGCTTGCTAATTTGTCTCCTTTGAGTTATCTGGTCCTTTTTACAATCTGTATATGTTCCAGGCACTGTGCTGGGTGCTGGGGATGTAAAGATAAATGCTAAAAAGTCTCTGCCCTGAAGGGACTGACATTCTCCTGGGAAGATACAACATCAACCAATCAACATTTATTAGGTACCTACTATGTGCCAAGCACTGTGCTAAGTGCTGGGGACACAAAAAGAGGCAATCACTATAAATGACAAAGCCCTTCCAACTCAGACTCCACTAATATAGAATGGATGATAATCTAGGAAGGGGCCAAGAAGATGTGGGTAGGCCCAATTACTTTCTCCATATGGGCATCACAGTGATATTTTTAAGGCATAGGTCTTGACCATATCACTGCCTAACTGAAAAAATCTTTAGGGGTTCACTGTCACTTCTAGGATAAATACAAACTCCTTTGTCCGCCATTTAAAGCTCTCTAAAATCTGGCTCTTGCCAACCTTCCCAGTATTATCGTGTGTGTGTGTGTGTGTGTGTGTGTGTGTGTGTGTGTGTGTGTACGTGTGTGCAAGAGACAGACAGACAGACACACAGACAGACAGGCAGAGGGAGAGACAGACAGACAGAGAGAGAAACAGAGACAGAGAGACAGAGGCAGAGAGACAGAGATAAAGACAAAGAGATAGAAACAGAGACAGAGACAGATCGAAAGAGACAGAGAAAGAGAAACAGAGACAGAGAGAGGTATGAAGCAGATAGATACATAGATAGATGGATGGATGAAAGAATGGATGAACATAACACTAATTAAATAATTATTATGTGTCAGAAATATGTATTAAATTCTGGGTGTACAAATATAAGCAAAAAAAAAAGGTCTCTACCCTCAAGGAACTTACATTCTAATAGATAACGCACAAAAGGGAGATGGAAAGAGGGGCTAGAATACTATGAAGGAGGTGGAAAAGTGACTAGAGTTCAGAACGAAGCTGGGAGAGAAGGGAGCCTGGGTGACCTGGTGGTGCCAGTCAGAAACTTCCCATCAGGGGGGAGGGCTCCAGGGATGGAAGTCTCTCCAGGGGAAGAAAGATGCTGGGAAGAAGGTGGAAAAGTCCAAAGAGCCAGGAGTGAAGCTGGGAAAGAAGTGAAGTGAGATTATTGCCCTTCATGCCCTCTCTACTCTTCCAGTCAACCTGGCCTAGTTGGTAGCTTATACGACCTTCTATCACCTGTCTCCATGTATCTGCACAGGAATTCCTGAAGGTCTGCCCTGCATTATTCTCTCAGTTTACCTCTTAGAATTCTGGGATACTTTCTAAGCACAGCCCAGGTGTTACCTCTTATACAAAGATTTTCCTGATTCCTCTCTGTCCCAAGCTGGTAGTATTCTCTATCACCTGAAGTGACTTTGTATTGGTTTATTCCTGCTTGCTTGCGTGTATCTCTCTGCTCTGGGCATTTTGTCTGTCTGTCCCTCATGCCTGGAGTTCTCTCCCTGCTCCTTTCTGACTCCTGACCTCTCTGGCTTCCTTTAAATCCCAATTAAAACCCCATCTTCTTTCTACAGGAAGCCTTCTCCAATCCCTCCTAATCCCAATGATTTCCCTCTTTTAATTACTTCCCATTTATCCTATGTATAGTTTGCTCTGTATATATTTGTTTGCATGTCTTCTCCCCCATTAGACTGTGAGCTCCTTGAGGGCAGGGACTATCTTTTTCTTCTTTTTGTATCCCTAGCACTTAGAACAGTACTTGGCACATGGTAGGTGCTTAATAAATGTTTATCGATTGATGTTGTATCTTCCCAGGAGAGTATCAGTCTCTTGAGGGCAGAGACTATTTAGTTTTTATCATTATATCCCCAGCACCCAGTACAGAGTTTGGCATAATAAAAAATAATAAGCACTTAATAAATGCTTACTGAGTTTAAAGGCAATGTTATTAATAAGTGTTATTGAGAGTATGAGATATGAATAGACAGTCAGCTGAGCTCACAATCTAATGGAGAAGACAGCAAGCAAACAAATACATACAACTAAGTTATGTGCAGAATAAATAGGGAATAATTAACAGAGGGAATGCACTAGAAGGCACTAGTGAATGAATAGGTAAATAGCACCAGTCATTCTTACTGAGTTGGAATCAAGTACAGTGACTTGCATAAAGTTGGTGCCTCTATTCACAAATGTTTGCTAAGTGGAATTGTATTGTATTACCTTTCTTCTAAAAAAAAAAAAAAAGGACAAAGTGAAATTCCTGGAAAATCTTTCACAGAATCATAGAATTAGAGCCAGAAGGAGTCCATTGGGTCCAGGCCCCTCATTTTGTAGATGATGAAACCATTTTCAAGCACCTCAAAGTGTAACTTGAATGCGAGTAAATGATGCACCAATGACAAATCATTGTAGAAGCTATGAATTGGAAGGGACCTCTGAGGTCATCTAGGTGAAAAGTGTGGCCTGTGGGGGAGGTGGTATTTGAGCTGTGCAGGAATCCCTCCTCTGACATCTGGGTCAGATGGCCATCCATCCTCTCCTCGAATACTCCCAGTGACAGGAAACTTAACTCATAAAATAGTGCATTCCATTCTTGGACAGTTTGAATTGTTAGAAAGTTTCTTCTTTATATTGAGCCAAATATCATCTTCTTTCCCCCTTTGGCTCTAGTTCTGGAATGACACAGAACCAATGTAATCTTTCATCCACAAAACAACCCTTTTAATATGAGAAGACAGCCATCCTACCTTCCCTAAGGCTTCTCTTTTCTGTGTTAAACAAGCTCAGTTCCTCTAAATATTCTTTATGTGATGTGGTTTCCAGACCCCTTGTCATCCTGCTTGCCTTCTTTCTTGCTCCAGTTTGTCAGTTTGGTTTAAACTATGGTGCACAGAATGTAATACAACACTACAGATGTGGTTTGCCTAGAGAAGAAAACACTATACTCTCGTTGTTACAAAGTAGCACCTTCTTTCTTTTGGATACCATGCTTCTACGAATTCAATCTAGGATCCAGTTGGTGCTTTTGGTTTGCATTAGAACTATGTTCCATTCAGTAAAGATGTGCCCTAAAATCTGTTCAAGCTCAAACTGTTACCTGAGTTACAGTTTTTAAAAGTATTATAAAGTACAAAAAAAGAGAGCATTTCTCAAACACCTTCCTTATTGTGAACACTGGTAGGTGCTGGCTGGTGAGCTGGGATAGAAAGTCTAGATAAGATGTAGTCCCTTACCTTCATGGAGCTTAGAGTCTAGTAGGGACGTAAGATACCAACTCAGAAAGCCAGAGCACAAATTCTACGTAGTAAGTACACGAAAGAGAGGGGAGATCACTTTGGACATCAGAGGATCTGAGAAGCCTGTGGGAAGGAGGTTTGAGCTGTGCTTTAGAGTAAGAATGAGTATGAATTCAATAATCAAACGGGGAGAAGAGGAAGACATTCTAGGCATTGGGAATGGCAAGCAAAGGCAAGGAAGGGTCAGAACGCAGCCTGTTGAGGGGGAAAGAGAATTATCTAGTTGGTCAGTAGAGAACAGTGAGCATAGGGGATTAATATGAAATTAGGTTGGAAAGGTGGGGTGGCAGCTGACAGCATAGAGTTTGGAATGGTAAGTAGGAAAACTTAAACTTTGCTTAGTATACATGAGGCTCAAAGAAAAACAGATGTATAGGTACATGCATGTTTATGTGTATATACATACACACATGCATCGTATGTTTGTGTATTGTATATGTATATATCATAAAATTCATTTTAGCCTTAAACATACATATGTGTGTATGAGATCATCCAAGCATGAGTGCAGCTTTAAGTTTTAATAGCTTAAAACTATAATGTACACACATATGTATATATACACACATACACGTGTATATATATGTGTGTATGTATATATGTAGTTACCAAGAACCAACCCAGACCTATCCCTTCTCTGGTCCTGTGAGTCCTTCGGAAACTTGGGATCCATTAGAAGGGAGGGGACCCACCAAAAAGGAGGGTTGTTTGATGCTCTTAGGAATGGGGAGGAGTGTTTTCCTGACTAAGAAGGAGTTTAGGATGTATTTTTTTGTTGGGTTAATTAAAACCTTTTATATCTGATGTCTCGTTAGCTTGAATGTTAGCAGGAGAGCCAAGGGCATTTTTCGGGAGAAAAAGGAGCCAAATTCTGACATTCCTAAGGGAAACTCGGCAAGGCAGAGAGAGGGAGGTGGTGCCAAAACAAGCCAAATTCTGATGTTTGCTGGGCAAAATGAGCTACAGAGATTATTTTTGAATGAGACTCCCAAGGTGAATCCAGGCCTCTGTGTTAGGGGCTGGAGCCCAACTGACACATGTGTTACATAAATATTAAATGCATCTTTTCTATTCTTGTAACATTTTAGAAGCCCTTTGAGTGAGAAAACCCTGATCTTTACATTTTTGTAACATGATGCTATGCAATGATATGTTAAAGTGCAGCCAGGTTTTTTTAAAGTGCCTAATTGTCCCAGCATAAGATTAATCCTCTGCCTACCTGTATACACAGCCCAATGTTTAGACAGGATGAGCTATGAGAACTTCAAAATTAGGCATCTAAAGAAATAGCCCCACCCATCCCTCAAAAAGAAAAAAAAAAAGCAAACGAGCATGGAAACTGCCTATGTGAAAAAATGTGAAAAAAAATGCAGACAATTAAGAGTTTTGATCAGCACAAGCCATGTTGAATTTATTTTGGAAAAGACCAAGGGAGATATCATGCGAAAGGGTTACAGTCACACCCAGTGAGCCAATTGCAGAATCATTCTGACTTTTCTTTCCAGAGAATTTGATGCCCTCCATTTGACCTTGTTCAATGATTTCAGATTAGAGAAGGAAATGAGTCAAATCTAAATAAAAATCCTTCATTTCTTGGCCAGACAATGATTGTGAAAGAAATTAAATGATAATACAAATTGACAGAGCACTCCAGATAATATCCCTCCAAATCTGTACATGCAGGAAACAGGACCAGGGAGCTTGGCTGAGGGAGCTCTGGCGGAAGCCTTCTAAGAAGCAGCCTCCTCTACTTGTCCAGAAATACATCCAGTTGCTGACAAATGCAAATCTCTTTCCCTGGATGGAACCAACTCTTAGTACTTAAGACTCAAGATCAGTAGTGCAGAGGGAAGCAGCCATAAAGTCAAGAAGACATGTGTTCAAGTGCTGACTTTGGTACGTGCTGGCTGTGTGACTGTGGGCAAAGCCCCTCAGTGGCTCAGACCAGTCTCTTAAGACTCTTAAGTTACAGGGCAGTTGCTACTTTGGTGGAAGAAGTTTCCACACTGGGATCAGGCCAATACTTACAAAGAGATTGCACATCTAGACTGTCTGCCCCGCCCCCCCCCCAAAGACTTACTTTTATTTAAAATTAGAATAAAGGATAGAGAGCTGGCTTCAAAACCAGGACAACCTAAATTCAAGTCCCACCCTCAGACAATTCCCCTAAAACTATTATTGCAGAAAAGGTGCTGATTGGCCTACACTGGTAAAGGGATTTTCTTCCTGGGAGATCCCCATACCTATTAAATCCCAAATCCAGTCTGTGGCCCTAAAATAAGATATAGACTCTTCAGGGGCAGGTTGGGAAAGGAACGGAGGAGAGGTAGTCTACATGAAGAGAAAGGAGAAGAAAAAAGAGAGAAAAGGAGAGAGAGAGAGAGAGAGAGAGAGAGAGAAGGAAGGACAGAGGGAGAGATTAGTCATTTGTGCCCCCTGCTCATTTACAGGATCCTAGAAGGTCTAGCCTGATTGTTACTTTCTTCCTGAGGTCAAGAATCTGAAAAGCAGTCAGGGAGAAGATCGTCATGAAGATTGCCTTTGGAAGATGGGAGACTTGTACCCCAGGGCAGACAGGGAAGACAGAATGCCCCTATGCTTTGCCATCATTCTGTTTCTATGTTATGTTCATTCATTTACTTTAACCCCAGGAAAGCTGCTTTTTCATCTTTGCCCCCCTGCACCTTGACATTTCTGTCCTAGAGTGTTACAAAAGAGAGTCCATATTTTACTTTCGATCTCTCTTCAGAGACATCCCACCCTCCCCCAGACTCACTATCTGCAAAAGGCCATTTTTTCCCTCTTTTTGACCTCCTTACACTCTGGGTATTTGTTCTTTAGCTGTATTGGTTGATCCCACATGTTATATTACTCATACGCTGAGCACATTCAATGGGGGGATGACTTACAGCGCATTGTGTCTTCTGTTCTTTCTATTACGGGTGTGATTTCAATGATGGATGTTTCTAACCTGACCCAAAGAATTTCATCCTTCTCTGGAAAACTGTGTAGGAGAGGATTCTTAATGGACGAAGAATAATGTCTTCTGAGACCCAGCCAGAAATTTGGATTTGCTTTTAAAAGCTTTCTGGGTCTATTATTTACAGTAAACATGATTCTTTCCTCTGGCCTCTCTTGACAGTCAGAAAGTAACCTATGGCTATTTGCATGGGTGTGTCATTGTTTTCTCTAAGAATCACTTAGCAGCAATGATGGGTTAGTACTGTGTTAAATGCCTTCTTGATTGGCTACCTTAAAAGGCTATACTGCACTCCAAGCTCGTACACAGATATTCCCATAACTGGTAAAGAGCTCGGTGTGCTGGGGGCACAGGGTTGGGGGAAAAAGGAATCTGCTTCAAAGTTCAAAACAACATTGTTATTGCTGTTCCTAACAACAGTCATTTGTGAAACTAGAATATAACCAAAGGGATACCCTTGAAACACCCAATAGGATGGGTTTTGTAGGAGGGAGAGAATGAAGATTTTAGGTTTCAAGTGTCTGAAGAAGGGCATTACTGCAGTGTACACAAATGCCAGGAAGACAGATGTGGGAGGTGGGAGGTTAGTGAGAACTTATCCAGTCTAAACTTACCCAGTCCATTGCCAAAGTGTTTCAATTCTATCTCCACAATGTCTCTTGCTTCTTTTTTTTTACGCACATGTCCATAGTCCCCTTGAAACCTCTGTTGGGAGACTAAGCTATTATAAATTGCTTCCTAAAATTACTCTCCCTGTTTCAAGCCTCTTTTCTCTCCAGTGCATGCTCCAGTTAGCGGCCAAATTGGTGTTCCTAAAGTAATCATAACGACAGCTAACATTTGTGAAGTGCTTTAAGGTTTGTAAAGGTATTTTATAAATATCATCTCTTTTGATCCTAACAACCTTAGGAGGTAGGAGGTATTATCATCTCTATTTTATAGATGAGAAAACCAAGGCAGGCAGTAGTGAAGTGACTTGCCAGGGTCAAACAGCTAGTAAACATCTGAGGCTGGATTTGAACTTGGGTTTCTTGACTCTTGGTCTAGTTCTCTACCTACTTGAGCTATCTAGCTGCTTCATAAAAGGTATGACCATGTCAGTCCCTTCCTCTTTAAACTCCATTGGTTTATTCCTTCAGAATCAAATAAAAATTCCTCTGTTTTACATTGAAAGCCATTCACAAGCTGATTCTGAACCCCCCCTTCCTTATTATACATGATGCTCTTGTACACAATCTCTGGTCCAGAAAAACTGGCTTTCTTGCTGTTCCTCACACACAGCTCCATCTCTCATCCTTCTGCCTTTGAATGGGATTGTCTCCTGCCTAGAGGGCATCCCCTCCTTACTTTCACCTCTTAAAATCTCAAGTTTCCTTCAAAGTTTAGATGAAACATCACCTCCTACATGAATGGTATTTCCTAATACCCCTTTCCCCCAGGTACTAATCTCTTCCCCACTAATTAGCTTGTATTTATTTTGTGTAACATTTGCACCTATCTGGGTGTGAGGTAGAGGGTGAAACACTCCCTCCTCAGACCCCCCACCTTTGGAATGTAGGTGTTGCCAGTGAGGACTAGCCCTGTCTTTTCTACTCCCACTGGGTAGTTAGAACTTCCTTAATCACTTCCTTCAGCTCTATCCCTGAAGAGAGCTTTCTCTGTGCATATGGGTGAGGAAGAGCAAATAAATGAGTCTGTGAGGCCACATGACCTGAAAGCCCAGTTTTGTTCCAGATGGCCAAAAAAAAAAAAAGAAATTCTAATTTGTTTTAGTCTAAAGGCAGGAGGAAAACCCAATATGTAGCTGAGTTCTCCCTTTTGAGAGGTTTATTAAAAAAAAAAAAAAAACAACCCAGAATTCAAGACTATAAGATTCTCTCTTAATTTAATTTTAGTCCCAGCCAAGAGAAAGCTTGACACTTTTGTATCAGGGCTCAAACTTTGGTCCATTCTGTACCTCTGTATACAAAAAAAAGCACATACTATTCCTCCTTTCTGCAGCCTCCATGCTTAATCAAAAACCACTGTTAAACTAAAGGCAGTTAAAATAGATCAGGTTTTATCAATAGTGAGTTGGCCTTTAAAAATTCTTCTTACAACAGAAAATAAATTGTAAGGGACAGAGAACTCTAGATTATACATTTTCCTCAGAAAGAAAGGGATGAGGAGAAGGAAAGTGGTGAGGAGGGGCAGCTCAGTGGCACACTGGAACACTGACCCTGAAGTCAGGAGGCCCCTAGTTCAAATGGGTCCTCGAATACTTACTAGCTGTGTGACCCTGGGCAAGTCACTTAACTCTCATTGCCAAGAAAAGAAAGGAAAGGAATGGGGTGGGGAGGGCAGGGGAAGGGAGGGGAGGAGAGGACTGTCAAAATAAATTGCTATGGAAAAAAAGAAATAACTTGGTAAACAGCCCTTTCTGGTGATAGGCCTCAAGATGGCCATCTATCACTAAGCTTCTCTTCTCTTCCCTGTTCCCTTCCCTTCCGTTTTCTGCTTATGATCTTTTGAGTTTATGATCCATTGGAACAGCCTCCAAAAATTCAGTTCGATTCAATAAACATGTATTATGGTCATTATGTGTGTAATGCATGTGCTAAACACTGAAGGTATAAGAATAGATACTACATACAGAGGTCCTGCTCTCAAGAAGCTTACAGTCTAATAGGATAAAGTGAACAGGACAAATATAAAGATCATAAATGGGTTGAACTGAATTGAAAGACACGTGTTACAAAGGAGTTTGATTGAGATGACTGTGAAGGTGAGATCCAGACTAACTGTTTTGAGAAATTTGAGAAGGGAGAAGATTGCCTTTAGTAATACTAGGGATGGGGGAAGAAAATGTTTGGCAAAGGCTTCAAGGGAAAGGAGGCATCTGGGTTTGACCCTGAAAGAAAAGAGGGGCTTTGATAACTCAAGAAGCCAGCATTACCTCCACAACATCTGAGTGAGACTTTAGTACAATTAGAATGGGATATTAGAGGAGAAAGGAACATCGTATGTATTTATCCATTTTCTACCCCAAGGGCATTTTCCTCCTTTTTTATTACTGTGCTTCACTCTCTCTCTTTCCCATTCATTCCCACTGCCCCTAGCTCATTCACTTTGACCAAGGTCCATTGGTTCCCTCTGCTTTTTTTCTATCCTTCTTCCTAACCTTCCTCATTCCCCTTGCTTTCTGCCTTACACTATGTTATCCCTTCCCCTTTTATTATTCCTTAGCTTCTATCTAGTTGATGATTTAAGCTTCCTACTTCATCCCGATTCTCTGCCTTCTTTCTTGACTTTTTCACCCCCCAAAATTATAGAGGCAAGAAGATACTTCACAGAAGATGCCCAGATGTTTCCTTCTGACAGTGATCATGTTACCTCCAACTCTTTTTCTTCTTCGGGATAATAGGAGCTGAGTGAGGGTGTATGGATATATTAGTATCAACCCTTCCACAATAATGGAAAAATTACTTAGACACTATTGCTCAATAATGAATGAATACAGTAATCTGCAAAGAACAATAGTAATAGTAATAATTACATAAAACATTTCTCTCAAATATAAATTGAGAGTACTGAAGTAATTGTGACTGCTCACCTCCCTCTCCAGCCATAGCAACAAACCTCTGTCATACTATTGATATGACCTTGCGAAAGTCACAACCTCCTTGGTTCTCTGGTTTTCATCAGTAACAAGAAGGGATTGGGCTAGTTGGCTAGGTCCCTTCCAGCTCTCAGTCTATAATCCCGTGGGGTTATTCTGAATAGTTCTAGATGGCTCTGGCAGTGAAGAGAACCTCAGGGATTAACAAGGGACACACATAGATGTCAGCTCCCAAACATTGTCAGTGAGGCTGTTCACCAACATCAAGCATTCAGTGCAAGATATAAAGATAAGAAGGTCTCCTTCTTCCCATCCCTTATGAAATATCTTCTACAAAGTTGGTAATCTATTTGGTTTTCTATTATAAATTCTCACAAAGAATATATGATTAATTTTAAAATTGTAGGCAAAGAAATCATCATACTTTAAGCATGTCAGAAAATCTCTCATACTAACATCAGATAGTAGAGTCAAGAAATGACACCCCTAAATTTTATATGTGTGTGTGTATAAAAGGATACTTTGGTTGATCTGCAATTACCCCGTTGATGTAGGTTGCAACCCTATATGGGCCTGCCTGTCCTGTATGCCTAATATCATCTTATGAATCCTTCAAGGATGGTCCACCCACAATGCTTAGCACCTTTCTTTAGATCAAGAAATCTGATAAAGTCTATGGATCCCTTCTCGAAATAGTGTTTTTAAATAAATAAAGTAAAATACATAAGATTTCAAAGGAAAGCAATTATATTGAAATAAAGATCTTTTTTTCTATTACAATTCATAGACCTTCTGAAGTCTATCCATAAACCTTATAGGGAGTCTATATACCCCAGATTAAAAATCCCTTGTTCAAGATCTTTTGACAGTACATAGAATCCAATGAAATATAAAGGCTATCCATAATTCAATTATCATAAGATCATAGAATCATATGTTTAGAGCCGGAAGAGGTCATGAAAGATGTCTTGTCCAATACCTTCCTTTTTGAGGCCCAGAGAGGATAAGAGTCTTGCCTAAGATCATGAAGGTAGTAAATGACAAAACTAGATTCAAACCCAAGGCTTCCTAGTTCGAAATTTTATATTCTTTCCGCTGCACCGTGATGTACTTCTCTCTTGCTAGTTACATAAAACTGTTCAAATAAAATAGTACCAAACCCCATACAGATATTATATGTGTAAACACGCTACTTGGCAACCATAGAACACACCAAAGAAAGAATAATATAGTGGGTGCCATAAGAGTGTCCTAGGCCCATTAGTAACTTCCAGGAGTCTGGAGGAAAGGAAGATAAAGGAAGTCTGTTTTTGTTTTCCATCTTGGGGAACTGCTCCAAAGAAAGATGCACCTGTGAATGATAAACTAATAGTCCCGTTTAAGGACACCTGGCTTCAGTTCCCAAAATATCTGACAATTTTTGAGAAAGTAGAATGGATCTCCCTGCTCCCTGACCTTGATGGAAAATAAAAAATTTGTAAATGAAGGAGAGATTCCTCAGTAAAAACCCCAAATTCAGCAGATAAACACACACATGCATCACAAGCAGTGGTCCCATTTGGCAATACCTCGCTTCAGTTTCTGAATATTTTTAAAGAAATGCCTGTCCATTTTTGAGAAGGCAAAAATGCTCTTCCATGCCACTAAAAAGCAAGCGATAGGAGATAAAGTATGCAGTTCTCAGGAAAGTTCCCAAAAGTTCAACAGTTCAACTTGACAAAGTTTGTCTTGCTATACATTCACTCATTCAACACTGACTAAACACTTACTATGGGCATACCTTGTTTTATTGATCTGTGCTTTCTTGTGCTTTGCACATATTGCATCATTGCTTTTTTTTTAATTGAGTTGTGGCAAATTAAATTGTAGCAACTCTATATCGAGCAAGTATATTGTTGCCATTTTTCCACTAGCATGTGCTCACTTGTGTCTCTGTGTCACATTTGGGTAATTCTCACAATATTTCAAACTTTTAAATTATTATTATACCTGTTATGGTGATTGGTGATCACTGACCTTTGATGTTACTATTTGTAGTTGTTTTGGGGCACCATGAACCACGGCTATATAAGATAACCAACAAATGTTATGCGTATTCTGACCTATCCACCAACCAACTGTTTCCCTGTCTCTCTCCTTCTCTTCAGGCCCTCCTATTCACTGAGACACAACAATATTGAAGAATATTACATAAACTTAGTTGATAAAGTAGTGGCAGGGTTTGAGAAGATTGACCCCAATTTTGAAAGAAGTTCTACTGTGGGTAAAATCCTGTCAAACAGCATTGCATGCTACAGAGAAATCTTTTTTGAAAGGAAGAGCCAATTGATGAGGCAAACTTCATTATTGTCTTATTTTAAGAAATTGTTACAGCCACCCTAACCTTCAGCATCCACTACTCTAAGCAGTCAGCTCAAGATGGGACCCTTCACCAGAGAAAGGATTATGACTCACTGAAGGCTCAGATGGTAGCATTTTTTTTTAGCAATAAAGTATTTTTTAAATTAAGGTGCAAGGTACATTTAGACAGAATACTATTGCAAACTTAATAGACTACAGCATGGTGTAAACATAAACTTTATATGCACTGAGAAACCAAAAAATTCATGTGACTCACTTTATTGTGGTATTTCTTTATGGTAGTGGTCTGGACTCAAACCCGCAATATCTCCAAAGTATGCCTAGATATTGTAAGGTACTACACTGGTTGCTAGAAGGTAAAATAATGTTATAGAATTTTATAGATTATAAAGAACTTCCACTAGTATATTTTCAATTTATCTTTACAGCAATCCAATAAGGTAGTCAAGGCAGATATCATTATCTATATTTTATAGGTGCAGAGACTGAGGCTCACAAAAATTTTAGGGGAACCACGAAAAGATCCTATAACTTATTTCCCTTTGCTTTTCATGTGGTATTTCCAACTAGATTCAAGTGGGAATAATATTCTAAGATGAAACACATTTCTTTTCTTTTGGACTAGAGTTCATTTAAAGGATTTAAACACAAAGGTCCACAATTCAGAAATTAGGAGCCTAATGCCAACCCTTCACCAAGTAAATCCCTCTAATAAGATGAAAAATGGAGGTAATCAGACTTCACTACCATGCTGAAGTATTTTGCAGGTCATTGGGTTAATGCATGAAAGCATGTGGAAGAAAGCCACTAAAGAATTATTATTGGGGACTCCCATAGGCATCATACGTACCCTGAGCATAGAAGTTTGTGATTCATCAAACAAATATGAACTCGCTACTCCCAGTTCTACCATTTCTGCTACTATATCACAAGAGTGCTGGGGAGATTAAATGGACATTGTGTATGACCATAGTGGCAATTAAAAATGAAATCCAACCTGGCCTTTGTATTTGGTTTATCTACCTTTGGTGTCCACTTGTCACCTAGCTCTCACCCGTAGCTTCAAGAACCAGCCACCGGGCAGATTGGCTAAACCAGGTTAAAGGTAACTGACCAGCCTCAGATTTATTGGTGAGTTAGGGAGATGTCTACCCAAAGCATGTGAAGTCTTCCCCCAGCAGAACAGGCAGATGAGATTAATTTGTTCCAACAGCCATGAAAGCTGCTAAAGCAGGCACTGTGGAGCCCTTAGAACCTGGTCAGACATTGAAGACACCGAGGTCATCCGCTGCAATCTGGACCATCACCAGTCATCTTGACTTTTGTCTCACCACTGGACTTCAATGACTCTAGAAGAAAAAGTTGATGACTTTGTGCAGCTCTGCCTCCCTTAAATCCAATTCACGCGCAAGTCGAAACATCACCCCATGATGTCATCGGTCCTCTTTGAAAACGAAGGATGAACAACAACAATTTGGTTTGGTCTCAAATTCAAATTCAGCTAAACAAAACTGTATGAAGCACCTACGATGCAAAGAGTGGACATGGAGAGTCATAAGACATGACCTGTGATCTCAAGGAATACAGTTTAGCTGAGAAGACAAGATATAAACACTGGAAAAACTAAATGACCATAGATGTAGATGACTTGTGATGATGAGGGGGTAGGATTAGAAGAATCTCCAGGTGGGGGTGGGGAGAGGGAGGTCTTCCCTTTTGCCTTTCTCTTCCCCTTCATCTTTACCTCATCTGAGCCACTTGGTTAGAAAGTGACCAAGCTATTAATTCTACTGAGTGAACTGGGTGTCACCAACCATAATCCTTCTGATGAAATGGAGGACTGCCAGACCTTGCCATCCACCCTACTGCTGCTCTTTAGGGTTCCTGGAACTTCCCATATACCCTGCAGCTAAACTCTCTTATACGTATTGTCTCCCTTAGAGTATGAGCTCCTTGAGAGCATGGACTATTTTGCTTTTTTTTTCTATTTGTATCCCCAGCACTTGGCATGGTGTTTGGCACATAGCATTTACTTAATAAATGCTTTTTCATTCATTCATTCATTCATTCATTTGAGATTTCCTAAGAAGATAAATGATAAATCATCAAAGGAAATTGTATAGACAGTCATCACTATAGGAATTCGGTATTTTAACTGTCAAGAGGAGAGGTAATTTAACATTGTTGATAAAGTGATGGATTTGGGGTCAGGAAGACCTGAGTTTAGATCAAAACTCAGAATCTTACTGGCTGTGTGAGCTTGAGACAGTCACTTAGCCACCCTGATCCTCAGCTTCCTCATCAAAGAATGACGATAGTCATGCTTCACTGGCTTGTTGTGGGGTTCAAATGCCCTTTGCATACTTTAAAGCACTGCAAATCTTTTCTCCATATATCATGTTAGCATTGCTAATTACATGAGCTGCTGCCATTAATGATGATCTTTTGGCAAACTGTGGAGAATGGCCTTCGAGTCCTGGGACTATAGATGAACTAGTGATGTCTTGATTTTCTAAAAAGGGGAAAAACCCCACCTTATATAGATGATAAATAATAACCTTGATGGTGATAACTTGTGTAATTTCAGGCTAGATAATTAAGGAGATGCTTTATGGACACTAAGAAAAATCACTACGAGCCAGGATGGATTTATTAGGCATGTCAGGCCACTAGTCAAAGTAATTATAACATGTATAATGTAGCTGATGGGGACCTAGAGGCAGGCCTGCAAAATTTTATGATAGTTATATGTTGAAATTAATTAAAATAAATAGAATTACTAGGCAAGTTTATTTTTTTTGTATAGGTGTTTAATTTCTCTTTCCATTTTAATCTGAACATTTTACTGATATCTTTTATTTTCATGTCACTTTCATTTCCCACAGTATCTCTTTCCCTAGTCCCTTCTAGGACACCAAGAATAATTTTTTTTTTCAGAAAAATGAACTAAAGTGAAAAAGAAGTCTGACATTACAGGTAGTATTTCACACTCATGGAAGTCCCTTACTTCCACAAAGAAGCAGGGGAAAGGGAATTATTTTCATGTATCTTCTTTGAGATTTATCTCAGTTAATGTTAAGTTCTTAATAAATATTTTAATATTAAAGAAATAAAGTAAGTTTCAAAAGCCAATACCTCCTCCCACACTGACCTTTGAACTGTAGATAAAATTGACAGAAATTTAATGGACTTTGTAGATCAAAGGCTAAACCCATTTCCGTGGAATGGCTATGTGAAGGACTCCTTTTTCCTTGCCCTCCCTCCTCACTGAATTTATTTATGAGTAGTCTGGACAGCAGAGATGAACTCTAACACCTGGGTGCCAGATGGGAAAGTCATACTGTACACAGCACATGCCCCTGCCTGTCCACTTCCACCCTATCACAAGCCCATTGACTGAAAGATGGCCAAAGGCTCATGCTGTCTAATTTCCCGCTGTCATATCCTAAAATGCCCTCCCCAAAAATAACACCTACAGGAAAATTGCTTTTCATCATACTTAGAGGCTGGTAGTAGGGGCTACCCGGCATGAATGAACCACTGGGGCCCCCAGATACTTGGACATCCCCACGAATAAAGAGACAAGTAAATCAGGGAATGTTGTATTTCACAGAATGATAAGCAGCCTATATCTGCTGTGAAGAACAGCCAGTCCCTAACAGAAGATCCATTGGTTAGCGCTGAAACAGATGTTTCTTGAGCCCTCACGTCTTAGGTGGCCACTTTCACGGGGTAGAAAAGGATAATCTAAACCTTCCTGTCTTTGCCAAAATAACCATGTGTAGTTCTTTGTTCTGTAAGTCTCTGGAACACACAAATAGATTTCCAAGCAGTGGGAACCTCCTGTCTGACAATGTCTTTGGACAAACTCTTGGTCTGCTGCATTTAACTCTGGATTCCCAAAATCCAGCAGTAGAGTTTCTGCAGCCAGAGATGG
Source organism: Trichosurus vulpecula (assembly GCF_011100635.1). NCBI lineage: Eukaryota > Metazoa > Chordata > Mammalia > Diprotodontia > Phalangeridae > Trichosurus > Trichosurus vulpecula. Next base: position 357,500,718 of record NC_050575.1, read on the forward strand.
TATATGTCTCCTCTAAGGAGAGTATTTTGCAGCTGATGTAGACAAGTAAGAGAGTTAGGGACATATTGATTAAAGCAGATGATGGTGATAACAGGTATTGCGTTGACTGTCCAAGCAGGAATATAAGCATCCAAGAGTCTGCCTTGATTGGGTTTCAGTTCTAAGTAAAATGGTATAGTCACTGACCCAAGCTGGAGTTCTCCAAGTTTCGCTGGGGATGGGTCAGGGTTAGGGGAAGCAGGGAACAACTGATCACCAGGACTATGGCTTGAATGTCATTTTCTTTAGTAACAAGAGAAAGGCAGTAAAGTACAGTGGAAAGAGAACTGGATATGGAAGTCAGAGGACCTGGGTTCAAATCCTTTCTCTGACAATTTCTACCTACATGACCTTTGGCAAGTCACTATTATCTCAGGGCTTTGGTCTCTTGATTGGTAAAAATGAAAACATTTGCCCTCAAGCAGTGCATGATCTACCACAGGTTTTAGGTCTAGAGTTGAGAAGACTACAATTCAAATTCAAGCTTAGACACTTACTAGCTGCATGACTTTGGGCAAGTCCCTTAACTTCTGTCTGCCTCAGTTTTCTAATTTGTAAGACGGACATAATAGTAGCATCTACCCCTCAGAGTTGTCTTGAGGATCAAATGAGATATTATAAAATGATTACACAGCGAGTGCTATATAATGTTACACACACACACACACGCACACACACACATACACACACACACACTGAGCTGGAGTAAGAAATGGCAAACCACTCCAGTATCTTTGCCAAGAAAACCCCAAATGGCGTCATGAAGAGTTGGATACAATGGAAATCACTAAACAACATATAAATGCCTATTGATATATATGTATGTATATGTGTATATATATGTGCATATATGAATTTATGTGTATATGTGTGTGTATGTATATATACACACTGGTATTTATTCAGCACCTGTATATATATATACACACACTGATATTTATTCTGACATTTATTTAGTACCTACTATATATGTGTGTATGTATATATGCATATATACATACATATATGTATACATACTTATATCTCATATATTATATTATTAGCTTTATTATCTCATATATTATATTATTAGCTTTATTATCTCATATATTATATTATTAGCTTTATTATCTCATATATTATATTATTAGCTTTATTATCTCATATATTATTAGCTTTATTATCTCATATATTATATTATTAGCTTTATTATCTCATATATTATATTATTAGCTTTATTATCTCATATATTATATTATTAGCTTTATTATCTCATATATTATATTATTAGCTTTATTATCTCATATATTATATTATTAGCTTTATTATCTTGTATATTATATTATAGCGCTTACTATGTTCCAGGCACTATTATCTCATTTGATCCTCATATTAACCTTATTATTATCCCCATTTCGTAGCTGAGGAAAGTGAGGAGGACAGAATTGAATTGATTTCCTTAAGGCCACACAACTAAAAAAAATCTGAGGCAAGATTTGAACTCAGGTCTTCCAGACTTTTATAATCCACTGTGCTACCTAGCTGCCTACAGCTTTTGCAGGCTATGACCCAGGACCCCTTCCAGTCAACACTCCAGACAGGAATTATCAACCACAACCTAGAACCTCGTCCCCTAGGATCTGTTGGCTAACACTCAGATACAGAAACCCAGAACAAGGGGCATCAAAATAAATCCCCCAGGCTGACCCTAAGGGACCAGGAAAGCATTCATTTTAAAGTTTCATTTTTTTTCATTTTTCTAACTAAATACAATGCGGAGGAAGAATGAGGAAAACATGAAGTTGGAAGGAAAAGGGGGAGGGGGAGAGACCTTGGGAAAGAAGTATTTCCCACCTTCCCTGCAAAAAGGGATATAACCAAAAGGGATAGAATTACCACCATCAGAAAGGCAGCATGATGGAGAGGAAAAAGCTATGAACCTGGAGCTCTGGAGTCAAGAGATGTGAATCTGAGCCCCAGCTTCATCCTTACTGATGGTGTGATGCTGGGCAAATAAGTCACTTCTTGTCTTTAACTGTAAAATGGAAATATGGTACCTGCCCTATAAGCATTGTTGGGAGATTCAAGAAGACACTATTGCTGAGTTTGGAAATGTCTTTCTGGAGCTGTTTGGAAGACTTCTGGGAAGGAAGATGAACCATCTTGTTTACTTTATTCAGTGAGAAGTGCAGCCCTCACTGATTGGTGCATTTGATTTCTGAATGCCTGCAGCTCCCTTGCTCTTTCCCTTTGCAATATTGCAAGCTCCTGTTGAAGATGATGGGTGTCAGGAGGTGAGGAGTAGTCTTTCTCCTGGCCCAGAACTTTGCTCCCCCACCTTTTGCCAGTCACATAGGGGAATTAGCTCAAAACTCCTATTTCATTAAGCTGGTAGATAATTTCCTTCTGTTCTCTCCTCTGTTTGGGAGATGATGGGGCTTGAGGGAAGAACCTGAGTCTATTTTCCACTTCAAGCAGTTTGGGTGGGTGTTCCCTTGCAAATTCTTTGTTCCTTAGTTGCCTTCCAAGTATTGTTGTTACCAAATTATGAACTAGTTCCTCATCTATCCCCTCCTTTATATGAAAGAACTCAGTGGCCACCAAATCCTTGTTTTCTTGTTTGGTGTCATTAATGAGGGCAAGAGGTAGAGATCTGGGAAAAAGTTTTGATTTCTGCAGAGAGCCTGGAGACATAACCTACTCTGAAAAAGTTGATATGATGGATAGGAAAAGCAGGGGAAAGAGTCTACTGATGATGCTCAAAAGAGTCATACTCTCAGGCAATCACAAGTTTCCAAAAATCAGGAGGGTCTGTAAGGAGGGAGAAAATTTATATACATACTAAACTCATGTAAAAAGAATAAAATAAAACATAAATACAGGCTGTTCCAGAAGTCTTAGTGCTTCAGAAGGATTCTACTGTAGCAATTAAAATTTTAATCATTTTAATTTCTTTTATGTTTAGTTTTGTACATTTTGACCAATATAGTTTTAATTTTAATCTTAACAAGGTGGGCCGCTTTGTCATTATACAGTATGTGTGTGGATGACACTTTCTTAGGCCCGTGGCATCAGTAGAGAGGGGGCCTCTTGCTTGATCACCTCAGTCATCTGGTCTCTCTCCCTTAGGCTTTTTTTTGTGGGATCACATCAAACCTGTCATGTATGCACGAAAAAACCTCACCCTCTGGATGATCTTAAAGCTAGAATCCCAAATGAAATCCTTTCAATCACTGAGCAGGAGCTGACAAAAGTTTGTACAAAGTTCAAATGTCAACTAGAGGGATGTATAGCACAAGATAGTGCTTATATTAAATTGGAATAAGAAATATCAATACTTTAAAATGTAAATAATTAACCTTTCAGCTGTTGGTTTTGTAAGTCTATTGCATTTATACTTCTGAAGTTATTCAAGCTTAAAAGGATGCTGAGATTTTGGGGCATGGACTATAAAATGTACTATGTAATTATGTATGGTATGCATATGTCTCTCTCTCTCTCTCCCTCCCTCTCTCTCTCTCTCTCTCTCTGTCTCTCTCTCTCTCTCTCTCTCTCTTATATATATATATATATATATACACACACATTATATATATACATGTATATATGGACAAAATTCCATTCCATCCATACTACACTATCAAAGACATACTAGACCTTATTCTCATACTCCTAATCCTTCTCCTATTAGCCCTATTTTTACCAGACATACTGGGTGACCCAAATAACTTCTCCCCAGCTAATCCCCTAAATACACCCCCACACATTAAACCAGAGTGATACTTCCTCTTCGCATACTCTATTCTCTGAGATCAATCCCTAATAAATTAGGAGGACTCCTAGCACTATCCCTTCCACATCGCAATTTTCCCTGTTGCTGTTTCAATATATCTCAGGCGGCATAAGCAATTAAATGGGAATTTGGGGGGAGTTTTGAGGAAGCTGCAGATGACATGTGAAGACCAGCAGATGACACAGAAAAAGTTTAGAAACTCAGAAATGTCTAAAATATATGTATAGTATTATATAATATCAACCTAGTTTATCTTTTAATACCATAATAATTCATCCTCCTTCTCTGGTAAGAAGGGAAGGCCAAAAATTTTATGTGGTTTTATGGATTTGGGGGGCACTGAGTCCTTAACCCCCTCAATGTGGAAGAGATAACTGTAATTATATAATTATATTGCATAACATTTTATATAATGTGTATATATATACATATATACATATATATGTATATGTGTATGTGTATGTGTGTGAATATATATATATTGTATATAGGTGGGCCTAATTGGGAAAAGCCCTTGAAGCAAAAGCAAGCCAAGGTGGGGCAGGAACAGCTTTCCAAGGGCATGGTCCTGCCTATGGAGCTGGGGCTACTCTTCACACATCTTCTACCTACCCAGAGAGCTCTCCCTACCACCTATCACCCATGATGCAGTGGAGGAAACATTCCCTTAAAGGGAAACATAATTCCCTATTACAACCTAATAGAGTAATAATATTTGCATTACCTACCACACAGAAGTTGTTGAGAAGACTATTCTTTGTACATATTAAAACCTTAGGTTAAATGCTATCGTCATCATCAAAATGTGTTTATTAATTAATTATAAGGGGGCCTATGATAAGCATCATACAGTTAAACAGACATAATCCCCTCAATAAAGAAAGCATTGACGTAGGTGAATGAAGCTTGTATCAATGGATAAAATAAATAGCATATTAACATTATGTGCAAGCTGAGGGGTAAGCTTATGTGGGGAAGTGGTGAGTGAAGCAGGACGTTAGAGTTGCATATTTAGACAGGGTGGAGCCAGGGAGAACTTAATTCCTCTGATTCAACAATAATACCTTTCAGCCTAAGAGCTCAAGAGCATGGGAAAAGGAGGAGACAGCTGACAGTTAACATAGAATGTTCCTTCCCTAACACATAACCAACCATATCCAAGGCCAAAGAGTGCCCTTCAGCAAGGCAATTTTACACTGTTGTTTATAGCCAAAATGAACCTTTTTGGGTTTTTTTTTTCCCCAACAAGTGAACCAAGAAACAGTAATGCATTTGATGATCATAACTTAATATGGAGAAAAATTGTGATATGAGAGGAAGTAACTGATACCCACACATCTCTGCAGCCAATCCAAAAGCCTCCTTCCTCTCCAACATTAAAATACCAAATGGACCTGGTTATAGGATGTCATCCCAATTGCCCCAGAAGCGAGCTTCTAGCCTCTCATGTGTAGATTTGCCTTCTGACAGGAGTCTGTACACACACCACATCCTGGCAACATTTAGATTGAGTGGTTCAGAATTTTGGTTAATTTTCTGCCTTCTTGAAGCATTATTATGAAGGGAGGAAGAATTCTGTTTTGTTCTGGCTTGAGTAAAGTTGCTCTGACACATGAGTCTCAATTACCCTCTATCTCCATGCAGTATCATGTCTGAAATAAGAGCGGCAAGGCTGGCCTTCAGCAGCATGGGCAGAGGGGGCAGTCACCTGCCCAGCCTGGCTGGAGAACCACAGGGAAAGCCATAAAATAGCTCCCCCATTAATGTATGCTTGAAATGCTTACCTTACAGTCTCATTCCTTTGGTTAAAACTATCCAGTCCTGATAAAATGCAAATATCTCTATGAAGTATACGGATGTCATGTTATTGACACCTTACCATTTTCTGTGTATCAGATTCCCTCCAAGAAGCCAACTAGCCGAGAGCAGCAATCTGTAAAACGGGGAAAATGATGGGTAAATTTTGTTGGGGAGCGGGGAAATCTAGATTGAAAGTGAAAATTCTGCCAGGAGAGGGCAGGCTTCTGTAGTGAGGTAGCATGGGAACACTGGACCTAGTGGTATCCTTGTAAATGTTTAACTGGGGGGAAAAAAAAGAAAGAAAAATGTATACAAGGCAAACTTTTAAGTTTAATCTGCATTATTGACATTTTCTTCATCAATTTCTTAAGTCTAGACAATCAATAAAACAATATTTTTTTTTCCGGTTGCCAGGATATAAATGCTCATTTTGAAAATTTGACAATCAACTCTTGAAAATGCTTCAGCACATCCCAGACTAGACCCCTAGGTGAATTGTAGATTGTAGAGAGGTGCATTGTTGTGCAGAGGGAAGAGAGTTGTATCTTGGTCTGAATCCTGGTTCTGCTGCTTCCTTATGTTGGACAAACCCTTTAACTTCCCTTTGCCTTAGTTTTCCCCTCTGTAAAAATGAGGGCATTGGACTAGATCACCTCTGAAGTCTCTTCTAGCTCAGAGCCTATGGACTAGTGAATGGAGGGGTGGGGGCTGTAGGATACTAATGGTACCTGTTTCATCATGGTACCATTACCAGAGCCAATCCTAAGCAGCAGTGACTCGGCACCAGCAGTTCAGCTACTATGCAATGAATCACTCATCTTCCTGAGCTCAACTCTGGCCTCAGATACTTCCTAGCTATGTGACCCTGGGCAAGTCACTTAACCCTGTTTACCTCAGTTTCCTCATCTGTAAAACATTCAGGAGAAGAAAATAACAAACCACGCAAGTGTCTTTGCCAAGAAAACCCCAAATGGGATCATGAAACACAACTGAAAATGGCTGAACAACCACCATATAATGAATAATACCAGGTCCTCAGACAGAGCCAGTCGGTCACTGGAGTTGCTTCACCTTGAAGCCAATTGCAGAGTCAAGCTGAGCAATGGCCTTGACTTTTGGGAAGGTAGGATTGAAAGTAGAATTCTCTATTGATCCACATGGTCAGGAAAGGCAGCTTGGTAAATCACAGCCTTTCCAGGCCCCCAGGGAATTCCAGGCTCCAGAATGTTGTTTACCTGTATTGGGAAAGGTAGTTTCTTCACTAGTAGGACCAGCAAGGGCAAAGCTAGAACCCCCAGGATTCAGGTCTGGATCTGGCAAAGGGTTCCTATACCATGCCACGAGCTCCTCATTGTGGATACTTAATAAATACTTGTTGACAATACACAAACAGCCCCAAGAAACAATTATTAATGGAACTATTCATTCTGGCAGCTGGATACCTGAACGCGTCTATTGTCTAGCGGTGACTGATATAACTGTTCACTCCAAAGTCCAATTAAAAGTTTCCATATTTGAACCTCTGGTTTTGTTTTGCCTAGCCAAATGAAATAGGAAAACATTACCAACTTTCTCCTCCCTCCAAATCTTGCCCTCCTCCCAGAAAAAAAAAAATTGGCTTTTGGTTGAAATAATAACAATCAAGCCATTTGCAGTCCATATGTTTCCACCCAGGATTTGCAACCAAAATTTCAGCATTCATCACAAGAGTTATAAACAGCCCTGTGGAAATTTCCCCAAGAGTCTCCACGAATAGCAACATGGATGAATTGCAATCCTGGGCCTCAGCTGTTTTCATTTCTATGTTAGGCTGCGGTGTCTCTCTCCTAACTAGAGGCCAAGAGAAATGGCTTTTCAGGCCTTCTGGGGAAGGTATATGAGGAGCGCAGTCAGATAAAGTGAACCAAGGGAAGACCCTTTCCTTCTAATGATGGATTCTATGATCAGAACAATCGGCAGATGAATCCCAGACGAACTGCCCAAAGGGATATCACCAATACATTGGGATGGGCTTCTTTACAATATGGACTATTGGAGCATGGAGTTTACCCTGATTCCTGTCCAGGGACAATTAGTCACCAAAAGACCCAGATGGAGCTCATAGTATGCCCTGTCTTTATGGACCTATTCAATCATGTCTGACTCTTTGTGGCTCCCATTTGGGGTTTTCTTGGCAAAGATGCTGAAGTGATTTTTGCCATTTCCTTCTCTAGTTCATTTTACAGACGAGGAAACTGAGACAAACAGAGATAAGTGACTTGCCCACAGTCACATAGCTAGTAAGTGTCACAGGCCAGATTTGAACTCATGAAAAAGAGTCTTCCTGATGCTAAACCCATCGATCTATCCACCGCATCACCGACTGCCCCATTTATGGACCTATAAGCATGAATCCTGAGGGTAATATTATAGCAAGGTTCTGCTGTCCTTATGGCAGGAGTTCTTAGTGTTTTTGTGTCATGGACCCTTTCAGCAGTGTGGTGAGCTTATATAAAGCCCATCTCAGGATCATGATTTTAAATAATCAAAGGAAATGTTAATTTCAATTAAGGATTAGTGAAAGTAAAAATGTAATTTTTTTTTCCCATCCAAATCTATCTGGATACCCTACCTTAAATAAAAAGAGACCAATCAGGTAATAGCTATGGGTTTGTTAATCCTTTGTTGTATCCATTTTGTGGGTGATCCCGTGTCTAGGTGTTATTCTTGTTGTTGACTCATTCTCAGTTGCATCTGACTCTTCATGACCCCATTTGGGGTTTTCTTGGCAAAGATACTGGAGCCCTTTGCCATTTCCTTCTCCAGCTCATTTTACAGATGAGGAAACTGAGGTAAACAGGGTCAAGTGACTCGCCAAGGGTCACACAGCCAGTAAGTGTCTGAGGCCAGATTTGAACTGAGGCAGATGAGTCTTTCTGACTCAAACCCAGCATTTTATCCACTGAGCTTCTCTACCTAGTCTAAGGATCTACATTCAGATCCCAGTTTTCCTACTTGTTATCATCATGACCATGTGTAATGGCAACCACACTGGCACACCCAGGTTGGCTGCTAGTGCAGGTTCTTTTATCTGCTTTACTAGGAAAGCAACTTAAAGGGGGTCAATGATCTTCTTTAATTACATAAAATACAAACAGAGGAAATGCAGAGGAGAGAAATAAAGACCAACAGACAGGGCTCTACTGCCTGAACCAAAGCAAAACTGATACATATATGTATATAAATATATATATATGTATATATATACACACACACATATGTATGTATGTATGTATATATGTATATGTATACACACACACATATTTAATATACCTTACATCCACCACTGGATCGAGAGTGCTTTTACCTCTGAGCAGTCAGGGAGCTCTGAACATATGACCACTCAGAGTCTCAACCAGGGAATCACAAGGTCCTTCTTGTAAGTGAGCCCCCAAAGCAAAAGCTCACCTCTCACAATATATACTCTTTCGGCTAATAGGCTCAGTGTCTAATTAGAAATTAGCAAAAGGTGTGTAAGCCTTCCTATAATCAAGCAAGCTTCTCTTAGTGGGCTCCACATGAGGCCTATTGATGGATGGGGAAGATCTTATTCTCCATTATCCTTACACCATATACAAGCCTCTTAAACTCTCTGGGCTTCAGTTTACTCACCTGCAAAATAATAGGAATCAAGGAGACTATATTTAAGGATCCTTCTAGCTCTCAGTCCCTTTACTGTTTTGCTGGGCTCCCAGGCTTCTGGCTGGGGGGGGGGCGGGCAGGGAGGCAGGAGGGGATCATGGCTAGATGTCTGAGTGAGTAAATGTTAACAAATACATGTGGGTAAGGGTATGTCTCTTCGTTATATCCCAAAGCCAAAGCCAAGATGACTTTTGGATTATCGGTTATTCTGGATTATCTGTGTTTCTGTTCCGTTCCATTAGTGTGGCTAATTGAGAGCTGCAGATTGCACATGGATCCCAGCTAATTCATTCAACCCTCCCTCCCAGCCCCAAAGCATCTTCTGCATTCCAGGAGAAGACTCCATCACTCAGTCTCAAAAAGCCAGGCTAACCAGGCCACCCTCGAGCTATAAAGAGTCTCAGCTCCCTTATGCTTGGGGTTCAGCCCAGGGACTAATTAACCTCTGCTCTGAGGCCCAACTTATGCACTTTAGACTGGAAAATATCCTGGTGGGGGCACATGCAAACCAGAGGGTTTATTGGCAGCCTGGAAAGTCCCAGGCTTTCAACAGAAAGAAGAAATGAGCCCAAGGAAGGCATCTGAGAAGAGAAAGATTCTGCAAAGTAAAGACTATTTTCTTCTGGTATTCTAGGAGGCCCAGTAAAAGAAGAATCCTCCCTTTTGCTCATGGGCCCCTGGCATTGTTTACTTTCTTTTTATTATTCTATACTGAACTTAAGGAACTGGCATCATTTCTATTCTGAAATCTCATTGTCAGGGGGGTTATTTTTCAGCTGTTCCAAATCATATCTGGCTAGACTTTGATAGGCTGTGGGTTTTTTCCCTCCTAAAGAAACGACCCCCCTTTTTTACTCTAAAAAAACTTTTCACCATCAAAACTGTGTTTGATGAATATGGATACTTTAAAAATGACTTCTGCTAAGTTTCATCACACTTTAGGCCCAAATGTCAACTTGTAAGTTTACTTTTAGTCATTATGAGGTAGTTAGTCAGCTAGGTGGTGCGATTAAATAGAGGGTAGGGTCTGGAGTCAAGAAGACCCAAAAAGACCTGAATTTAAATCCTGCCTCAAACATTTACTAACTGTGTGACCCTGGATAAGTCACATAATTGTCTTTTGCCTCAGTTTTCTCATGTGTAAAATCAGGATAACATGTGGGAAGAAAGAAGGAAGGAAAAAAGAAGAGAAGAAAAAAAGGAAGGAGGCTTTCTTGGGGATTTTTTTTTCAAAATTCTCCATAACTTTATAGTAAACTATAACAGTACACAGTAGTTATATTCCTAAAGTTTATTGGCAAGTTAGTTTTTTGAAACATGGAATGATTGTCACAGAAATGATGCTTTAATTAGGTGTTAGGTTCCCTGGCTAACCCACAAAATTCTGTTTAACACACAGCAGAATTTAAAATATTCCTTTGCCATGATAGAAAGCAATATGGTTATAATGTTCACAATTGAGTAAAATAGGAAAATTGTATGATTGAAAATAAAATAGTTTTTGTTCATCCTGAATGCCTGGGCTTGAGGAAAGGCAAGCATTGGGTAGTAAGGTACTGAAGGGATTTCTGGTCAGTTTCAAGGGCTTTTAGTAACGTATAGCTTGTGACTATTTCTTTTTCATGTCTAATTTCACTCAAGATGTCATGTCTTGTCTTTTCCTTAATGCAAGTGTTTCATTAGCAGTGTTCATGCTAATCTCCTGAAAAGTAGTTTTTGCATTGCAGATGGAATGAAGAGAGGGAGGGAGAGAAGAAGAAAGAGAGAGAGCATGAAGGAAGGAGAGATTGTCCTCAGGTCACTGAGCAAGAGTTAAAAGAGAAAGGGAAGGATGAACAGGAAAACTGATAGAATCATAGAGCTTGAAAAGAGATCTTTAAAATGGTGTGTTTATCTGAAGAAGATCACCTAAAGTAAAATTAAATTAGCAATAGAGGACAAATGCAAAAGCAGGGAGTGTGTTAGGTACAGTTTCAGAAGAAAATAATACTGGATTTTTCATCAGAGGACCTGGGTTCGAATCCCAACTTTACTACTTACTGTCAGCGTGACTTTAGACAAGTCACTCTGGGCTTCATTTCCTTAGCTATGAAATGAGGGAGCTGGACTGGATGGTTTCCAAGGTTCTTTCCAAAGCTAAATCTCTGATGTTTTGATCTTTTAATCCTCAGTTTACCAAACTGTCTCATTTGTTATCACTCGGTTGACTCAAGTAGCAACCACTTGTTTTAGCACAACCTGGAGTACAATATCCTTTTAGCAGGGACTGTTTTCTGAGGTTTGTCTTTCTATTCTCAGTGCTTAAGACAGTGCCTTTCACTTAGCAGGTGATGACTAAATGCTTGTTGATTTGATTGAATGAGCTCAAAATAGCCTGAAAAATTTAATGCAGATTCTGGAAGTACCTAGCTTGGTCCCTAGCAAGGCCTTAGATGTCTACCAGGGAACTTTAGATCCCTCTTGCATCTAGTCAATGAAAATGATGACAACCTACCCACACCACACTACTGAAACAAAAATAAGAGACATGAATGGTCAGTTTGTATCTCTAATAGAAATAGAAGTTGCATAACTTGCTTGAAACCACACTTATTGAAGTTAGTAAAGCATCCGTTTAATATTGCATATTAAATAACGTGGTTATTTACACTATGGATGAGCAAATAATCAATGCTCTTAGTACTCATACAAATTCCGGAAGATTTGCACTGGACTTGGAGTCAGAACACTTGGATTTCAGTCCCAGCTTTGATGCTTACCAGTAGTGGGATGGTGGAGTTATATCATCTCAACCTTGGTTTTCTCATCTGTAAAATGGGACCTTATTTGCATTCTTTATCTCACAGGGTTGTTATGAGGAAAGTGTTCTGTAAACTCTAAATCACTATATAAATGTGAGTCATTATAATAACTACCAGATTGTAAGCTCCTTGGGGTCAGGGACTATATTCTGTGTCTTCTTTCTATCACCAGTGTTGCATATAGTCAATGATTTATGAATAAATGCCTGTGAAATTTAATCAAATTATTGGAGAATGGATGGAGGGAGAGAAAGACAAAGAAAAGGTACCAAAAAGAAAATGAAGGAAAATCTAGTTCCCTGTTAACTCTCCAGGGAGGTAAAAGGAAGGCTCATCATTATCATCATAAAAGCATAAACTTACCAATTTGCCACGTCTGGTGAATGGTGATAATATTGAGCCGCTGGGGATAAGCACAGGCAAAATATAATGATCACTTCCATTTGCATGTGGCCAAGGACTGAGATCAATGCCTTATTACTATCCCACTGGCTCCGACCCTGGGAAACAAATCAGCTATCTAGAGCCCTAAGGATGCAGAAAAGATCACTTTTATCCTACCCCCTTCAGAGATGCCCTTCCTCCCTTGAGAACATAGCCCTGTCTCTCACCTCCAGCTCAGAGGCTTTCTGGGTCCAAAACAAGGAAGATGCTCTTCAGATTAACAGGTTTCTTGATAACCAGGAGAGAAGGACATCGTCTCTAAGGAATGGGCTGCTTTGAAAACTGTAAGTCTCTTAAAAGGCTTCTCTGGAAGCCTTTGTCCACACAACTAAATTCTCCAAACTTACCAATGACCTCAAAATTGCTGAGTCTAATGACCTTTTCTCTGTCCTCCTCCTTCCTGATCTCTGCAGCCTTTGATACTGGGAATCATCCTCTTCCTCATGATACTCTCTTCTCTCTAGGTTTTTGGGATACTGTTCTCTCCTCACTCTCCTCCTGCCTTTCTATTTCTTCTCCATCCCCTTTGTTGTATCTTCATCTAGGTTGTACTGGTAACTGCAGGTATCTTAGGTATGCTAGGACTTCTTCTCTTCTCTCTCTATTCTATTTCATCTGGTGATCCTCGAAATCAATTATCATCTCTATGCAAATGATACTCAGATTTATTTATCTCTTCTAACCTCTCTCCTAATGTCTACTCTCACATCTGCCTGTTGGACATCTCAAACTGGACATCACATAGATCTCTTAAACTCAACCTGTCCAAAACTGAGCTCATTATCTTTGTCTTCATTCTAAACTGCCGTATTACTGTAGAGGGTACTACCGGCATCCCAGTCCCCAGGGCTGATAACCTAGGTCATTCGCAACTCTTCACTCTCACTAACCCCATATCCAATCACTTGCCAAGTCCTATTGATTCTACTGTTAGCCACGGCTCTTGTACACACATCCTTCTCTCCTCTGACACCTCAACCACCCTGATGCAAGCCCTTGGCATCTCATGCCTGAACTATTTCAATAGCCTGCTGGTTGGTCTGCTTTACTTGGATCTCTCTCTACTCCAGTCCATTCTCTACTTGTCTTACAAACCGATCTTCCTAAAGTGCAAGTCTGTGTCACCCCTTTGTTCAGTAAACATCAGTGGCATCCTGTTACCCTTCCCCCAAATAAAGAATAAAATCATCTATTTGCCTTTTTTAGTAATTCCAATGATCCAGTTTTGCTGGCAAGGAAATCCGTTTTAAGAAGCTGTCCACTAGGTGGCGCTGCCAAACACATTCTCTTCTAGGGCCTTTCTTCTTAAATACTACAAAATTCATTATTCATGGGGATGGTGGAAAAGTTCGGAAATGTTCTTGGCCACACCAGAGTCTGTGATGATCATTTTCTGGCTGTGGTAAGACTCAATTCAGGCCAGTAGTTCTTCCAAATTGGCCATATTCCTAATGGGATAGATAATCCAAGTTGGAAGGGACCTCTAATGTCATCTAACCCAAATCTCTCATTTTCCAGATGAGGAAACTGAGGCCCAGAGAGGTAATAAACGTCAAAGCCAGGATTTGGAGATCCTCTGCCTCTTGGCTGGACCATGCTGGTATTTTCTTAGGTTTTAAACTGTCCCAGACTAATAAGAGAACTACCTTATTACCTGTCCAATGGGAAATTATGCCACAGATCGATGCAATAAACCTGATTCCATATTACTTCCCTTCACAGAATCTTTCCAGCTAAGTGGGGCTTCCTGGTGTTCCTGGAACAACATATTTCATTTCCCATCACATATCCCCAGAATATATGCCTTCCTCCTTTCCGGCTTTCAGATTCTTTCTTTTCTTTCAAGGCATCTAGGTGGTATAATAGATAGAGTACTGGGCCTAGAATCAGGAAGATCCATCTTCCTGTGTTCAAATCTGGCCTCAGACACATACTAGTTGTATGACCCTGGGAAAGTCACATAACCCTGTTTGCCTCAGTTTTTTCATCTGGAAAATGATCTGGAAAAGGAAATGACAAACCACTCCACTGTCTTTGCTGAGAAAATCCCAAATGGGGTCATGAAGAGCGAGACCCAGCTGAACAACAAAAAAGTCTTTCTATTTTTATTAATTTATTTATTTTAGTTTTCGACATTCACTTCCATAAGTTTTGAATTTTCTACCCTTCCTCCCTCCTCCCTCCCCAAGATGGCATGCAATCTGATACAGGCTCTACATATACATGCCTATTAAACATTTTCACATTAGTCATGTTGTGTAGAAGAATTATAATGGATGGGAGAAACCATGAGAAAGAAAAAACAAAACAAAAAAAGAAAATAGTCTCCTTCATTCTGCATTTGGACTCCACAGTTCTTTCTCTGGATTTGGATGGTATTTTCCATCATGAGTCTTTTGGAGTTGTTTTAGGTCCTTTCATTGCTGAGAAGAGCTAAGTCTATCAAAGTCAATCATCTCACACTATGGCTGTTACTGTGTACAGTGTTCTCTTGGTTCTGCTCACTTCACTCAGCATTGGTTCATATAAGTCTTTCCAGGTAAAAAAACATCTCTCACGGGTTAGCTCAGATAGTGAGGTCTCCCCCATTCCACCAGCTAAAAGTATTCTTTCCTTCCTTGTGCTCAAGCATTTTGTCTGGCTCTTTCCTTTTCCCTCCTTGTACCCACTTTAATCCAAGAACAATTCACCAGTGATATCTGTAAGCTCCTCCCATTTCTACTTTCAGTTTCCCCTCTACCACACCTGCTCTAGGTAAGGAATCTTGCTCGTTGTAGTGACTTCCAGCTGCACAGACAATGACAGATGATAGAATGCTTACCTGTGCCTACGTTCCTTGTCCAATAGAGTGTAAGTCCTCGAGGTCAATGTCTGTGCCATTTTGTTATCTCTCATCCTTCTATATCTGGCACTGTGTCTTACACTATAAATATATTGGTAAATAATTATTATGCATTGTAGGGAAGTATGAATCTGTATTTACTGTCTTTGGACTTTTATGCTTTTCTCCTCTAAAGAAAGGAAGAAATTAGGTGGCACAGTGGATAGAGTTCTAAGTCTAGACTCAGGAAGACCTAAGTTCAAACCCAGCCTCAGACACTTATTAGTTGTGTGACCCTGAGAAAGTGTCTTAACCTCAGTTTCTTCATCTGTAAAAGGGGGTAATAATAACATCTGCCTCCCAGGGTTGTCATGAGGATCAAAGATGATAATGTAAAGTGTACAGTGCCTGGCATGTAGTAAATGCTATATAATTGTCAGCTATTTATTACTATTTTTACTATTAAAAGTGTTCAAAGGGCACAGTCATGGAATCTGAGAGTTGGAAGAGCCTTAACAAGAATCCCTGTTACCACAATCATGAGAAATGATCATCAGGCTTTGGCTTGACCACTGTTGTCTCATAATCTACTCCCATTCTACTTCATGACAATTCTGATTGTTTAGAAAATGTTCCTTGAGTCATGCCAAAATTAGTCTCTCCATCCTTCAGCCGTAGATAGCAGCTCTGCCCTCTGGGTCCACTCAGAATAAATATGTAGACTACCTTATCCACTTAACAGCTGTTCAGATACTTTGAAAGCAGCAATGTTCCCTTGCGTTTTCACCTTTCCAGGCAAAAATCCCCATTTTTTCAACCCATCCTCATACAACATGCCCTCCAGCTTCCTCATCCTCCTGGCTTCTACTCCTCTGGGCATGGGGGAGATGGTGGTAGTGGAGGCGGCTGTCTTGCTGGAGGAGATTATGATGACAGTTGATGCTAGCTCCATTGTTTATAGTAAGACATTGAAGTAGAAAATGCCGTCAAAAATTTATTTTATAGAGATATCATGAGAGTGCATAAATAAAATGAAGTAATATCTGGGAAAGATGTAGCAAAGAAAACTAAACCCAAAATGCCTTTCTTTATAGACCGTGCTTAGCCAAAAACTCCCATTGAGTTAAAGCACAGACTGCAGAATTATGTACACAGAATGCCTTTAAAGTTCTTCCATAAACCCCAAGAAAACAGAACGGTCTGTTTAGAGCTGCTTAGGCAGCAACCTTAATTCCTTTCTGTGGGTTTATAGGCTCTGGTACAAGTGGTCCCCAAATACTCCTTTCTTTTAATTACAAATAAGAAAGAACAAATTCTACCCTCACAACTTCCATTCTGTTGTGCTCCCTCGGCACAAAGGACAGAGTTCATGGAAAAAGGAAGACTTCATTCCAAGCTTCCTATAGTAGGGTTATAGGCCAAAGCACTGGTTGTATTTTCAACTAACCCAGTTTTTTTCATTGCAGACCACATATTCTTAACATCTTGAATGCTTTAGGCTGAAGTCAATGAAAAACTCTCCTAGTACTTACAGGATTTTATTAAAATACTTTTCATATCATTTCACTTTCTTTCTTTCCTCTTTTTTCTTCCTTCCTTCCTTCTTTCTTTCTTTCTTTCTTCCTTCCTCTTCCTTCCTTCTTTCTTCTTCCTCTTCCTTCCTTCCTTCCTTCCTTCCTTTCTTTCTTTCTTTCCTTCTTTCTTTCTTTCTCTTTTTCTTTCTTTCTTTCCCTCCTTCCCTCTTTCCTTCCTTCCTTCCATCCTTCCTTTCCTTTCTTTCCTTTCTCTCTTTCTTTTTTAGTGAAACAATCCGGTTAAATATAGAAAGTCCTGGGAGAATTCATTCAGGGCCAGTTGCATAGTCCTCCTTTGAATTGAGGTGCTATTAACACAAAAGACTCTCATGATGTATTTAAAAGCTTCATGGAACAGTGGAAAGCATACTGGTTTTGCAGTGTGAGGCTGCTTTCAAATCTCCCCTGCTCTCAGCCTTGATGCTTAATGCCTATATAAGAACATCGCTCTGGGCATCCATTTCTTCATGTGTTTAAAATGGTGGATATGAACTTGATTACCTCTGAGGTCCAGTCCAGCCCTATAACCATGATCCTCCTTTCAAGTTTAATTTAGGCAACTACTAGGAGGCACATTGAACCGATTCTCAGGCAACAGTAATCCTGACTCTGCTCTTCATTAGTTACTTCATCACCTAGCATTTTTTTTGTTTGCTTTTGACTTGCTTGGGGCAGATGCCTAGTAGTGGGAGGAGGTGTTTAATAATTGCCTGTTGAATGGAATCACTGGGTCAAAGGGAATGGGTAATTTAGTCACTTTATTTGCATAATTTCGAATTGATATCCAGAACAGTTGGAGCACTTGGCAGTTTCAACAATATGGCTTTCTTTCCACAGCACCTCCATTCCTGACTTTTCTTGGCTTTTGGTTATCTTTGGCAATTTGGATGGAATAAAACCTGAGAGTTTTAATTTGCATTTCTCTAACTATTGTCCGAGGAAGAGTAGCTAGAGTACCAGCCTCAGAGCCAGAAAGACCTGGATTCCAGTCCTGTCTCTGGAACATACTGACTATTTGGCTCTGAGCAAGTCACCTAACCAATTTGCTAATTTGCATCAGTGGAGGGATTTCCTCCTACAATCATTCCCTATACCAATGGGATCACAGATCCATCCCTATCCATTCTCTGTAAATGATTTTGGGGCATATTTTTACGTGGTCATTTAGCATTTGTAATTCATCTTGGAAGGCACTATCCCTTTCAAATATAAGAAGTGTGGGTGCTGAAAGAGGAATAAAATGAAGTTTGGGGCCAGAAAATGAGCTGTTGTATAAATAAAAAGGACTAAATATTCTTGTGAAGGATGTAAAGCATTGGTCCTTTAGTAGATGAATGGTTTGGTTACTAAAAGGGACAGAAAGGGAAATTTTTATATACACAAATGATAAAATCCACATGCAAAGAATCATAATTTTTCTATTAAAATGTAAGGACAGACATAAGAAGACCAGAAAGGGAATTGAGATGTCTCCTTTGAAGGCAGAGACACGATTGAGGCTGCCAGGCATCGTTGTCCCTCGGCTCATTTGCAGTTGACTCTACTTTTTTTAGAGCTTGAGAGGTTAAAACTTATAAAGTATGAAAGCCAGATGATCATTTGGAAACAGGGAAATTAAATAAGGATTGTTGGTTTCACAACCGAGAGAAAATTGGATTTTATGAGTTTTACCTCGTAAGGCAAGGATGAGTCGCTGACCAGCAGGAGGCTCTGATTTGAGTCATTAGAAGTAGTAAAGGACACAGCAGGAGAGGAGACAGCAAGAGCGGTTTGGAAAGCAATAGGATAAGAGTTTTTTAAAAAGTCACTTCCAGCAGGACTCTGACAGAAATGCATCAATTACTGTATTTGGGAGACTTTAGAATGGAATAACTGCATCGCTTTGTGGAGGCGCATGGTCAAATGGGCAGGTGGAGAGGTCTGTTTCTATATGCCTCTTCTGAAGGTTGAAGATTAGACAGAAAAGGGAGAAGCAGGAGATGGACGTTGGAAGTCCGGCTCCTCACCCACTTTCCTCTTCCTCTTCCCTCAGGGGACAGGAGATAGAAAGCCTACCCAAGGTCAAAGGGAAGATTTCTTGGGTCTTTACAGAGGAGATCACCCACTTCCTGGTTCAGAGATGGCATTGGCAGCAGGAAATAGGAGATGCCTTGTGCTGGCACGAATGGAAGTTGCTGCTTTGCGGCAGATGGAAGACTCATGGACTAGCCCCTTGCCACTTTCCCTTAGAGGACATACAACACACAAAGCTAGTGGTCGGAGGGCCTTTAACCTGCCAGGGCCTTGGTTTCCTCATCTGTAAAATGAGGGGGTTGAACTAGAGGGCCCTGAGGTCTCTTTCAGCTTGAGAGCTATGATCTTTCTTAGCTACACTACCTGCATTCTAGCCATCATCTTCAGTTCTCTTCCACTAAATCCTGGTCTCCAACCTGAGAAGCACCTCCAGCTCTGGTTAGCTTAGTGTTGCCTTATCTTGCCTAGAACCCAGCTTCTATATAATTTTAGACCCATATTTCTAAACACTGCTGCCTGCACTCCCCCAACATACTCATTATTATCCAACTCCCAGCTTGCTCCTCTTAAGGTCTTGTTGTTCCTATATTAGAATAGAAGCTTCCTGAGGGCAGGAACTCACTTGCTTATAGTTGTATCTACCCTGCATTAGCCCTATGCCTGCCATTTAACAAGCACTTTATAAATTATATATATATTCGCACGTATGTACATAGGTATATGTATGTATGTATCTGTCTATCTGTCTATCTGTCTGTCTGTCTGTCTTAAAGGATATCTGGCTTCCTTTTAAGTTCCAGCTAAAATCCCATCTTCTACAGGAAGCCTTCCCCAGCCTCTCTTAATTCTAATGCTTTCCCTCTTTTAATTATTTCCTAATTATCCTATACATAGCTTATTTGTACATATTTGTTTGTTTGTTGTCTCCCCCATGAAATTGTGAAGTACTTGAGGGCAGGGACTATCTTTTGCCCTTTTTTGTATTCTCAGCACTTAGTACAGTGCCTGGCACATAGGAGGTGATAAATGTTTCTTGACTCTCTATCTCTCTTTCTATCTCTCTGTCTATCTGTCTATCTATCTATCTATCTATCTATCTATCTATCTATCTATCTATGATACTAGGATGTTATGTATAGAGATTCTGATGATTCTGTGGATTTATCTTGTATCCTGCTATTTTCTGAAGCAAAACTTATTGAATACATTTTGTTTGTTCTATTTTTACTAATTCTCAGATATATTCCAGGTACACCATCACATCATCTACAAATATTTGACAGCCACATTTTTGGACAGTCAAATACATCAAACTCACTGCCGAGATTCAGTTTCTTCAAGGGTGAAGTCAACAGTCAAGGAGTCCCCGGTCCCAGATGTGAAATTCCCCTGGGACTGAGAAACATAGAATCCCAAGAGTAAAGCTTGCAGAGCTAATTCATTTAGCTTTGTGACTTTGCCCTCGGGCTGGGGCTATGCCAATAGAGGAGTGCAAGTTCACTGGACCCCATATATCCAGTTGGACCCAACCTGTGCTTTATAGCCCAATCCAGCCATCTACCAGGAAACCAGAGCCAAACCAAGTACCTTTGCCACCTAGCCCCCTGCCCCTCTCGTCCTTTTGGCCTGAGCACAGTAATCTAAGCAGTGCTCTTGTCATGGGCATTGAGCATGATGACTGACTATCCCACAGCTCCATTCATTTCTATGGCTCCCCCGATGGAAATTCCCTTCCCTTCCCTTGTATAGATCTCTCCCTCCCAGTTAGAGTGCAGGCTCCTTGAGGAAAGGGATTGCATCACTTTTGCCATTGTACCTCCACTTGATTAATGCTCTGCTCCCCCGCCCCATTATTCATTTCTAACCCTTAGCAGCTGTTCAAACACCTGGAGAGGGTGGGGTGAGGGAGCACAGTAGCCTATATGCAGGTGGAGACCTGAATTTTCACGGATGCCATTAATTTGAAATTTAACAGATATTTATGAATTGCCCACTTTCTGCTATAGGACTAGATACTGAGCCAGTGATTTCATTGGTGTATGGAGTTTCCAGGTGAGGAAAATATCTAAACCAAAGCAGACAGGCATCTTCAATGCAGCTCTTTCTTGAAGAGTTGTCTCGAGGCCAGAGACTTGCCAGCGTGTGGCAGTATATTGAGGCAGCTGGAGGATGAAGGAAATTGAACCCTGGACAAGGAGTCAGCATGACCTGAGTTTGAATCCTGTCTCAGACTCTTAGTGGCTCTGTCACTGTGGGCAAGTCATTTAACCTCTGTCTTAGTTTCTTCGTCTGTTAAATGTGGATAACATCTATAGCTCCTATCCTACTTAACTTCTATGGGGATCAGTGACCTCATCTGTAAAATTGGGTAATAATGGTACCTGCCACACAGGGGTGTTGTGAGGGCCAAATAATGATAGATAGATAGATAGATAGATAGATAGATAGAGCATGCCTGGGACTGTTAAGCACTGAGGATACAAATAAAAGCTCCATGGACAGTTCCTACACTTAAGGAGTTTAATTTTTTTTTCTTTTGGCAAGTGACTTGCCCAGGGTCACATAGCTAGTAAGTAGCAAATATCTGAGGCTGGATTTGAACTCATGTCCTCCTGACTCCAGGGCTGATACTCTATCTACTATGCCACCTAACTACCCAAGGAGCTTAAACTCTAATGGGGAAAGACGACACAAAAAGTTTGGAAGGGAATGGGGAATATACCCACTGGGATGTCCTTTTGAACTCTGAAACTGAGTAAGATAGCGCCCAAGCTAGCCTCCCAAAGCCCAGAGAAGTTCTAGGGACTTACACATTTAAAGCGTTATATAAATGTTAGCCTTTATTATTACGTGTCAGAGGCAAGATTAGAACCCAGGTCTTCCTATTCTTCACAATGTCTACAGACCTATGTTGACCTAGATGTGCCGGAGACCTTCCAATAAACAGAGATAGAAGATAGATTACAGATTTTCTTTTCTGAAAGGCAGAGAACACACAAAATGGACCGGTTGTCTCCTCATTTTTCTTTGCTCTGGTTCCAAAGTGCCAAAAGAAAAAAAGTAACAATTTGATGTGATGTTAGACTGTTAGCTCTTTGAGGGGAGGAACTGTTGTTGACCTTTCCTTATATCCCCAGTACCTGGCAGATAATAGATGCTTAATAAATGTTAATTGGCTGATTGACCGATGTAAGAGGGTCATCTTAGCTCCTTGCCATGACATCCTGAGAGCTTTGGACACCCTTTCCCTTCCCAGGATGAATAGTACTTTGACCGCTAGAAAACACATCTGCAGGAGGAGGGAAGAAAAAAAAAAAGAAATTTACATGCTAACTTAGTTGTATATTTAAAAAGAATAGTAAGTTGTGTATGGTAGATTTGCAGTTTTGTGTGCAATCATCTTTTTTTGTTATGCTGGTATGGAAATGCTTATTTTATTCCATAAATTTAAAAGAAAATATTTTTTTAAAAAAGAAAACACATTTGAACTCCATCTCCTGACTTACAAGTGTGGCTTGCTTAGAAGATTTCACCCAAGTATCACATCCTAAAGACCTTATCAAGATCCCCTAGGGGCTTCTGCAATTCCCAAAACATATTAAATTCATCAGAGTTAGCAATAACTTTCAGTAAGGTAGAAAGCTACAGAGATGGGGCATCTATGCCAAATAATCTTTTTTTGGAGTTCCCTCTTTTACTGGAATTTCTCCATTAACCACACTTCTGACCTATCTTTTCAATGTTAAAAACCAAAGACGTGGCAAGAGGCTAGAAAGCTGGTGCCGGCAGTCAGCCTGCCATAAAATGGATGAAGCACACACTAAACTCTTTGGCACAGTGGCTGGGCCGTGGCCACTTAAAAAATGGCCTGGTTTATGTTCTTGTCCTTCAAGTCTTTGTGTACACTAGCGGCCATTGTTATTCCATCTGCCAAGACTTTTCAGGCTAATAAACTGCAAAAAGAAAGTCATTTATGATGTGAAACCCCTTCTTTATCACTGGGGTTGGGCTACATCCAAAAAAATGGCTGGGCATATTTCTGTGCTGCCAAGTCATATTACTGGTGGGTAAAATTTCCATCAACCATGGCTGTTCTCTCCCCTATAAAGAGTTCAAGAAATGCAGATTGCCCCATAGACAGTTATCAAGTGCCTGATTGATCTATGGACATTATAATAACTCTACATTCTGGATCATTGCCCAAGATTATGAAAGGGAGAAAGTTGGAAGATTAAAAAGGGTAGGAGTGAGGGCTTCTCATCAGATTCACTCTCAGATCGGCAGAGCCAGAGAGAAAGGCAAGTAGAAAGTCGCCTTTGAAAGAAGCTCTGGATGCAAAGCTAGGAAGAGAACCCGAGGTTGGAATCACAGGTTTATCACTTGCTCAAGCAAATCAAAATTTCTCTGACCTTTAGTTTTCTCATGTCAGGAAGACCTCAGTTCAAATTGCGCCTCAGACATGTACTAGCTGGGTGACCCTGGGCAAGTCACTTAACCTGTGTCCTTTTCAATTTCCTCATCTGTAAAATGAATACCCAAGAATAACACCTACCCCCCAGGGTTATTGTGAGGAGAAAATGAAATAACATATGTAAAGCACTTTGCAAGCTTTAAAACATTATATATAATTATTATATCATATGTAATATTACATGATATATAACAGACATGTCACAGTATATATTAGTGATATATATCATGTTATACATTACATTACATAATGAATTATGTGTTATATATGATAAATTATAACACATATATAGCATAGTACATAGTTGTTTTATAATGTATTCTATATTATATATTATGTATAATTACATATATAAAGTTACATGTAATAATGTTTTAAGGTTTGCAAAAAGCTTTATAGTTTATATATGTATGTGTGCATAATTTATATCTACACATTCATGTGTATGTATGAGGAGGGGGAGGAAGAGAAAGGGGGAGAGTGGGGGATGGGGGAGAGAGATACAGAGATAGGGACAGAGACAGAGGGGGAAGAGAGACAAAAACAGAGACAGAGAAAGAGAGAGGGAGGGAGAAAGAGGGAGAGGGAGAGAGGGGGGAAGAGAGAGAGACAGAGAGGGAGGGGGGAAGGAAGGAGAGAGAGGGAGAGGGAGAGAGAAAGGCAGAGGAGGGAGAGGGAGACAGAGACAGAGAGACAGAAAGGAAGGGGAGAGACAGGGAGTGGGGGAAGAGAGAGAAAGGCAGAGAAGGAGGGAGGAGGAGAGAAAGACAGAGAAAGAGAGAGAGAGAGAGAGAGACAGAGAGAGAGAGAGAGAGAGAGAGAGAGAGAGAGAGAGAGAGAGAAGAGAAACTATTATAAAGCTGTAACCTTAAAGAGCAGTCAGCAACAGAAAAGGGCTACCCTGCACCCATGTATGATATGCACACGCACAGCTAAACACACATGAGGGTAATAGAAAAAGACCAAGAGCAGAAAGGGACCTTAAAGATATACCCTCCCTCATTTTACAAATTAGGGTCACACAGCTTGTCTGTGGCTGAGTCAGGGCTAGAAGCTCAGTGTCTTGAATTCCTGCCACACAGCTGATTCTATCCATGATGCCATCAATGGCTGAAGTGCTCACCTCTGCCTGTATATCTAATTAGACTGGATGATTGTTTTTAGTCTTTTTTTATTTTGTAAATTTATTTTTTATTTTTAGTTTACAACATTCAGTTCTACAAGTTTTTGAGTTCCCTCCCTCTCCTCCCCCCACCCCTCCAAGACAGCATGTAATCCAATGTAGGTTCTACATATACCTTCACATTAAACTTATTTACGTAATAGTCCAGTTGTAAAGAAGAATTATAACCAATGGAATGAATCATGAGAAAGAAGAAACAAAACCAAAAAAGAAGGAAGAAAAAGAGAGAGCAAATAGTTTGCCTCCATCTGCATTCAGACTCCATAATTCTTCTTCTGGATGTGCATAGCTTTTTCCATCATGAGTCTTTTGGAGCTGTCTTTGAGCCTTGTATTGCTGAGAGGAGCCAAGTCTCTCGAAGTTAGTCATCACAGATACCGTGTGCTATAATTGTGTGTAATGTTCTCCTGATTCTGCTCCCTTCACTCAGCATCAGTTCATATAAGTCTTTCCAGGTTATGATGAAGTCCATCTGCTCCTCATTTCTTATAGCACAATAGTATTCCATCACACTCATATCCCACGACTTGTTCAGCCATTGCCCAATGGATGGGCTTCCCCTTGATTTCCAATTCTTTGCCACCACAAAAAGAGGTGCTATCAATATTTTTGTACATACAGGTCCATTTGACTACGTGGTTGCTTATGTGATTTCAGGGCTGCACAGAAGATGGCCACCATAGTGTCTAAGTTCAACCACAGGAGACACAAGCTTTTCATTGATACCATTGCCCTCTCCATGAATCTACTTTTAAAATAAAGGTATCTGGGGGAGGGGGTAATATGTTAATCTGTCCATCCACCATCATAGGGTCATAGATTTAGAGCTAGAATGTATCTCAGAGGACAGTTAGTCCTATCCCCTTCTTTACACAGATGAGGAAACAGGAGGGAGGGAGGGAGGGAGAGAGGGAGATAAGTAATTTGCTTAAGGTCACACAGCTAGCAAGTTTCAGAGGCAGGATTTGAATTCATATCAGCAGATTATTTCTTTCAGTAGTGGGTTGGAATAGGACACTGAAGAATGAGAATTTTGATAGGGGTAAAGAAGAATAGATCATAGGTATTATCTAGAGAACATGAACTTGGGGGCTAGGCCTCTCTGGAGAGTGCTGGTAAGCTAGGGGCTAGCATGAGGGCTCCATGCATCTTCAAACCCAATCCAAGGGATGAGAGTATCCAGAAAGGGAAGTGGACTGGTACTTAGAACTTTGCCAGCTTCATGATTTTGACTCTGGCCCTAGAAGTGCTGATTGGGCAATACCATGCCTGGGCACTTTCTATCTTTGACCTTGAACACAGTTCTACACTCCCCTCTTCCATTGATTACCTTTCCTCAAGATGACTACCCTTCATGGCAGGATTTCTAAGGTGGGCTCAACATTTCTAGGTCTCAGAGAAAATTGTTGCCTGTTCACTCCTTGAAAATACCAGTGCCAATGTCTATAAAGGAGATGGGAGAACATTTTCTTGAGTGTTAACTTCTTTGCGAAGTTGTTTCTTATAGTCTGGGCAAGAAGTGATTCCCACTAAACCCATGGGTGTCAAGTGAGAAACCTACTATTCAACAAGGCTGTACTGTATCATTAAGTGGAATGTTTTATCAATGGCTAAGGCTACTTACTGTATGACCGGCTGGCACTGATCCCAGATGACACAACATAGAGTTAGTTACCAAGCCATAGAGATTCTGTTTTTTTTCATAACTAGCCTTCTATATTCCTCCCCCTCCTTTCACCCCCAGTCAGTTTTAATATGTTCCCTGTATAGGCCTGAATAAAACTTTACAACTGGCTGGTCATTAAAGAAAAGTAAACGCATTGCAAAACTCCTGGAGGAAATTTTCATCCAATTATTTTTTTCAACCTTGTTCCTTGGATACACAAGAAAATATGCATGCCATGGCCAAGAAAATGAGAACATTTCTAGTGAGGTGCCAAATTAGCTTTCACCTGTAGAAAGCAATACCTTAAATCTCCATTTATATCTACAGCCTTCCTTATAGATTTCCAAAATATCAAAATTATGAATTAAAATGACAAATAATTCAAAGGGTAATTGGGAGCATATGGCAAGCCACATGTTAACAACAATGGCTTTTACCAAAGATACAGCATAAATGACATTATCACAGACCTAGATCATTGGTCACATGGTGAGACTTGAGAGATAATAGACAGATAGTTCCAGTTTGATATAGTTGTGTCATTGAGATAAAAAAAAAATCATACGAAGGCCTATTGTGTGTGAGTATAGTATCAATGGTGAACCAATGGAAAAAAGGACAGGGATTGTAAAAGAGATATTGCGACTTGTGTTGGCAGAAGGATCACCTATACTTTTTTTTGAGGAAATCGAGGTTAAGTGACTTGCCCAGGGTCACACAGCTAATAAGGGTCCAAGGTCAGATGTGAACTCAGCTCCTCTTGACTCCAGGACCTGTGCACTATCCACTGCTCCACCTAGCTGCCTCAGATCACCTATACTTAAAAAAAAAAATCATAGAGGTATCAAAGTACCAGATATTTTACTCTTTAGGGATAGTTGAGGCATTTCTGCTAGGTCAGTGGGATAATATGATACAATGCTTGAATGGAGATAAAAGGAGTGAGATGAATGGAGTATTATCGATGAGTTCTATTAGATAGAAAGGAGATCACAGGAGCAGAGATTTAGAGATAGAAAGGACATTGCATCTAAATTCCTTGTTTCCCATATTAAAAAAAAAAAACAACTGAGGCAACTAGATGTGAAGTGACTTACCCGGGGTCACACAGCTAGTAAGTGTCTAAGGAAGGATTTGAACCCAGGTCTTCTTGATTTTAAAATCAGTCTCTTATCCATTATGCAATGTGGTTTCTGGCTACCCTTATTCCTCTGCATCTAAAAGGACTGCTTTGCATTAAAGTAAGTGGCAGTCATTTAATGTGTTAACTCTTCTAGGAATGTGTCTTTTTTAATCAGAGGGCAATGCATCTCTAATGTTGGTACACCCCAACACACTTTGGGTTAAGGGAGACTTTGTAGCTTTGCTCAGTCACAACACCCTCTCTGTGTGTAAGATTAACCCAGATTTGTAACTGAAAATGCTAAAAATCAAGGTCAACATGTTCTGTCTGAAAGCTCCAAGGAACTCAAAATAGGCGTTATAATGGCCAGAGGATGCCACATGCCTGAAAATGTGAGGTTGCGGATAGAGATTCTACTGAGCACCACTAGGATCTGCGCTGTGGGGGGAGAGGAAGAATGGCTCTCCACGCTAAGCCAAGTGAAAATTTGGGGGTACAGGAATAGAACTGGGAGGATTCCCAGACCACAGGCATCTGGAAGGCCATGATTAGGGACAGTCAGTGCTTTCAGTATCAGGGAAGGTGAGAGGGGAGGTAGTGATCTATTGGGATTGACTATGTAGTCCAGACCCTAGGTCAGAGTGGAAAAGGGTGCTGCCAGACTCATGGGGATGCTTTGAAATGCATTATAGTCTACGTGAATCTGCTGTAGCAACATTGGGAAAAAACATGGAAGACCAGAGCTTCAGTCAGTTTTGTCCCTTACTGTGTGACCTTGACGAATCACTTAACCTTTGTCAATTTCCATTTTCTCATCTGGAAAATTAAGGGGAATAAACTAGATCATATCTAAAGTTCTTTTCCAATTCTGCAATCCTGGCATTCTCTTTTAGATTTTCCAGGAAGTGTCATTTAGGCAGATTACATTATGTCCCCGTTATTATATCCCCGTCTTCACTCCTGTGTGCTTGGCCTCTGGTTTGACTCTTTTTGAAACCCTCAGCTATGCAAGAAAGCAGCACACAGACAACATCTCCATGTCCTCAGCTAGTACTAACTCTGAGGATAATGTGAGAGTCAGATAAGCTGTGGGGAGGAGCCATGAAGAGTTCCCTTTAGTCAGTCAGTATATGGACTTGTATTGAATATTTGGCACAATGCTTGGCACATAGTAGATGCTTAGTAAGTGCCTATTGATTTAAATTATCAAGAATTAATAAAGAGGTTATTGCATGCTAGACACTAGACATATGCTAAGTCTCGGGTATATGAATAAAGGCAAAAACAGTTCTTTCCCTCAATGAGCTCACAGTCTAATGGGGGAGATAGCATGTGAATAATCATATATATACAAGATAGATGCAGAGTAGATGATAGTTAATATTAAAGGGGAAAAAAGGAAGGAAGGAAAGGAGGAATGAAGGAAGGAAGGGAGAGAGGGAGGGAGAAAGGAAGGAAAGAAGGAAGGAAGGAAAGAAGGAAGGAAGGAAGAAAGGAAGGAAGGAAGGAAGGAAGGAAGGAAAGAACGAAGGAAGGAAGGAAGGAAGGAAGGAAGGAAAGAAGGAAGGGAGTGAGGGAAGAAGGAAGGAAGGGAGGAAAAAAGGAAGGAAGGAAGAAAGAAAGGAAGGAAGGGAGGGAGGGAGAGAGAGAGGGAGGGAGGATTCGCCAGGAGCCTCCTATGTTCCGGGCACCATACTAAACAGTTTCCAAATATTATCTTTTTTGATCCTCACAATAACCCTAGGGTGTCATTACTATTCCCATTTCACAGTTGAGGAAATGGAAACAGACAGAGGTTAAATGACTTGCCCAGAGTCACATAGCTAATAAGTGTCCAAAGCTGGATTTGAACTCAGATCTTCCTGATTCCACACTCAGCACTCTATCCACTGTACAAATTAGCTTCCTGTAATGCACTAGCAATGTGTATGTTTATGGGGATGGGGAGGCTGAGAAGGCCTCTTGGAGAAGGTGGGATTTGAATTGAGTCTTGACAGAAGTCGAGGAAGGCAGGAGGCAGAGGAGAAGAGGGAGCACATTTCGGATCTGGAGACAGCAAATGCACAGGTAAATTTCAAGAGATGGAGTGTTCCCTGGGATGCTGATGAGATCACTAAGCAAGATAGTAAAGACAGAAAAGGGAATAGGACTCAGGACCATTTTTTGGAGCACATCCGTGGTAGAAAAGATGCTATAGGAAATATCCAATTAGTTGTAAAGTCATAAAGATTCTATCTCCATGTGTCCCTTGCATCCACAGTCAATAGATAATTATTAAGCTCCGGCTATGTGCCAAGCAATATGCTAAGTCCTAGAGATACAAATAAGAAAAAGAAAGCCTTCAAGGAACTTACAGTTGATTGGAAGAAGATAATATACAAAGCTGAAAAGAAGGAGGAAGCCCCCAAAGGGTAGCCAGCACAGAGACTTGCTGTTCGGGTCATCTAAACCAAGCAGAGAAGCCGGTGGGAATTGAAGAGGTGGTTGATAGTTCTGAGCCTCCTCTTTGGGAGGAGTTTTTTGCTCTGCCCTCCAGCCCTCCAATCAGAAGGGAGGGGCAGCTGAGGGTGTAAAGGAGCAGCAACACCCAAACTGAAGCCGTCTCCATGATAATGCTATTTCTGGTGATGATGGGGGGAAGCCTGATGTTCAAAGAGTCAAAGCAAGCAGGACAGCTGGTGGGAAATTACTCTATGCTCTTCTCTCACTCACAAGAACCTGACCCTAATGCATCACCTTCCACTGGGACTACTTCTCCTAATTAGTCTCCCTGCTTCCACTCTCTCCTCAATTCTTTTTCCATGCAGCTGCCAAAATAATCTTCTTAAAGCACACGTCGTACCTGTAACATGCCCTTGATCTAAAATTTTCAATGGCTTCCTATTGCCTCTGGGACAAAATTAAAATTCTTCAGCATTGACAATCCTCAATACGACTCCAACCTACTTTTCTGGACTTATGTCACATCATGGCTCTTTGCACAGTTTATATTCCAAACAAACTGGCATACTTACTGTTCCCTGAACCTGACATTTCATTCTTGACTCACCAGCTGTCACCGTATGCATGGAATGAATAACTCTACACCTCTATATTCTATCGACTCTCTAGTTCCCTTCAAGACAACCCAGGGACCAGCTCCTTTGTGAAATCTTTCCTGATCTCTTATCATCCCTCTAACTCCTTCCCACATCTATCAGGGTCTCCCTCTTCAAATTACTTTGTATAATAAATACAAAATAATAAATATAAAATACAACATAGTAAATATATTTTATGGTAAATAAAATATACTAACTATACTACATGGTAAATACAATATGGCAAATATATTATGTAGTAAATAACATACAACATGGTAAATATATTTTATGGTAAGTAAAATATACCAACTATATTGTATGATTAATATAGTAAATATATTATAGAGTAAATAGAATACAGTGGTAAATATATTTTATGGTAAATAAAATACACTAAATATAGTATATGGTACTATTTTAGTAAATATACTAAATATATTACATGGTAAATACGATACAGTAAATATGTTGTATGGTAAACATAATATAGTGAATATATTGTATAGTAGACGCATTGTAGTAGTTATGCACATTATGACTTCCAAACAGAATGTAAGCTTCCAAGGACAAGAATTGTTTCATTTTTGTCTTTGCACCTCTAGTGCCAAGCATAGAAACTTTGGCCTGATAGGTGTATAAGGGCAGGGTTCAACTCAGTAAATCAATCAAATTATCCCATTTAAAGTGTCAATATGTGTTGTTGCTGTTCAATTGTGTCCTACTCTTATTTGTGACCTCATTTGGGATTTTCTTGGCAAAGATACTGGAGGGGTTTGCCATTTCATTCTCTAGCTTATTTTACAGATAAGGAAACTGAGGCAAACAGGGTTAAGTGACTTGCCCAGGGTCACACAGATTTTTTTTTGGAGGGGGGAGGGCAGGGCAATTGGGGTTAAGCGACTTGCCTAAGGTCACACAGCTAGTAGGTGTGTCAAGTGTCTGAGGCTGCAATTGAACTCAGGTCCTCCTGACTCCAGGGCCGGTGCTCTACTCACTGGGCCACCCAGGTGCCCCTAGAATGATAGATTTGAACTCAGGAAGATGAGTCTTCCTGACTCCAGACCCAGCATTCTATCCACTGCACCACTTAGCTGCCCTTAAGTGTCAAGCTGCTCATACCTTAACTAGGTAAAAACTATAAATCAAATAATTAAAGACTTCCTGCTAAGTATGAAAAATCCTTAATCATGAGGGAATTTATTTTGCTTGACATACCTGTTTGTAACTGGAATTTTGTTTTCTTGCTTTCTCAATGGGAGAGGGGAGGAAGGAGAGGAGAATCATTATGTGAAAATAAAATAAAACAATTTTTAATAAGTCCTTCATTGTATGGAATGAGATTGCATAGGAAGTGCATTCAGATTGTCTGAGGAAATTTGGTCGTGCCTTCTGGATCATCTATAAAACAGCAATCCAATAAGCTGCGAAGATTGGAGCCAGTAGAGAGAAGAAAGGTAAACTGATAGAAAGGATTGGGGGTGGGGGTGGGGGTGGGAGGAAGTAGAGGCAGAGCCCTACGCCTCTGTCTCAGTCTCTGTCTCGTCTTCACTCCTCCTCACTCCACCTCCCCCACCCCACATGGATTAGAGAAGAAACTTCAGAGATCTGAAGCCTTCCCATCTTCCCATTGCTGCCCTAATCGGTGCCCCACATAAGCTCATCAGAAGCCAAGGACAAACTGAACACAGACTCAAGAATCTACAAAAAGCCCGGCAGAGAAGCAAGACCACATCTAAGGGGAATATCCTGAGAAATCCCGCAGAAGGACTTCCAGGAACTAGGTTACACCTTTGCCACATTCACTCTGTTAGCTTGGGACCATTTTCACACGGACTCTGTATGTACTTATGGGAGAGTGTCACAGATTTGAGAGTATGTTTGTACCAGTCATTCTTACTTTTTCACCTTAATAAATAACCCCTTCCTTTTTAAAAACTTTATTTATTTTATTCTGATCTCA
This sequence comes from Trichosurus vulpecula, assembly GCF_011100635.1. Classification (NCBI taxonomy): domain Eukaryota; kingdom Metazoa; phylum Chordata; class Mammalia; order Diprotodontia; family Phalangeridae; genus Trichosurus; species Trichosurus vulpecula. Next base: position 357,533,149 of record NC_050575.1, read on the forward strand.
GGAAATAAAACAAGCATTTACATAACAAAGTAGAATAGAAAAAAAGATGATTACACATGAAACCACAGATATATTATGCACAACTTGGTATTCCTTTTAAATATATAATTAAGTTATCAAGTAACTTTATTTTTTCCCTTTATTTCTTCCCTTCCCCCATTTATTACTTATTCGTGTCTAATAAATAACCCTTTCCAAAAGCTAATTAAAACTAACCAACTAATTGATGTCAGCTAACAATCATGGAGAACACATTCCAGGATGGGGTCTGAGCCAATAGAATTAGAAAATCACCTCCAACCCCTTAGGGGCACCTCTAGAATCCTAAGGGGAAATATATAATAGCCTAGCTTTGGGGATTCAACTTGCTAGCATGAGTGAGAGCTAGGATAAGGACCTCCCAGGGTCTCAAACGTGCATTATACAAGTCTATCGTATTGAGGTAGGTAGATTAAGGCTGAGAAATGCCTGACAATTGCAGCTTTGCTGAGAATCTATAATTTGCCTACACATATATAATTTTACTAAATTACTGTACTATCCCATACTCTAAAAATCTGGCAAAGTATACTAGTTCAGATGATTGCCCATGTAGGAGGTGTGCCTAAGAGGGATAAGGTTGTATTCCCAAGGAGATAAGCTAAACAGAAATTCTTTCCTTAAAAGGCATGGTGCCATGATGGCAGTAGACAATGCAATCTATTATTTCAGGGATCATCCTTTTTGGTCTGTTTAGTCAATCAAGTCAGTTAGTTAACAAGTATTTGTTAAGTGCCTACTATGTGCCAGGCACTGTCAGTCAACAAGCATTTGTTGAGTGCCTACTATGTGCCAGGCACTGTGCTAAGTACTAGGGATACACTGAAAAGTAAAAAAAAAATAGCCCCTGATTTTGGAGAGCTCACATTCTAATGGTGGGAAACATGAAAACAGTAACATACAAGCAAGACATAGGATAATTTAGAGATAATAAACAGAAGAATCAAGAAAGTTTTCCTAAGTTTCTGTCATAGGCTTAGAGTTTCCTTTTGTTTTCATTTCAAGGGACTACTGAGTTTTAAGTCAATATAAAATGAAAATGTTTCAGATAGAGTAATTTGGGAAGGAAAATGGCACCTTATAAAGATGACGAGTGACATAGGAAATCCGTCTGCTATCACTATCGAAAGCTGTTTTTATCAAATGGGACATTCTTTCAGAGACCATAATACAAAGCCACTCCGGATCCTCTCAGTTGTGAATGATCTCTCCTCTTGTTATCTTATATTTATTTATCTGTGCATGTGTAGTTCACTGTTATAGGCAGTGTACTGAGTCAGGAAGTACTGAGTTCAAATTGTTCTTCTGACACTTACTAGATTCACCACCAAACAAACCATTCAACCTGTCTGAGCATCAGTTTACTCATCCACTGAGACTTAGAGAAAGCTGGGTGGGGCAGTGGATAGAATGCTGGGCTTGGGGTCAGGAGGACCTGAGTTCAAATGCAGCCTCATACACTTAGCTGGGTGAACCTGGGCAAGTCACTTAACCCTCTCTGCCTCAGTTTCCTCATCTGTAAAATGAGCTGGAGAAGGAAATGGCAAATCACTCTGGTATTTCTGCCAAGAAAACCCCAAATGGGGTCAGATATGATGAGAGAGCTGTTGATTTGTTGTTGATTAGTTGAACTTGACTAAAATATACCTAGATACCCAGCAGCTGACCTTTGGATAATTTGCCATTTTCTAGCGGCTCAGAGAAAGCTGTAATGCTCTGCTGTCCCAGGAACTCATTCTAGTGACTAAGTATCTTGGGGATTTGTCAAGACTAATATGAATTAGACCTCAGCTTTGAGAACAAGAGAATGACAGACAGACAGATAGATAAATAGATAGAACATTTGTTAAGTACTTACTCTGCCCCAGACACTGTTCTAAGTAAAATATAAGCCGAAAGACAGTGACTACCCTCAAGGATCTTACATTCTTATAAAGGAAGATAACACATAAAAAGAAAATGGGGGCAGGGAGAGGTAAAAATGTCCAGAAAGTCAAGAGCTGAGTCATATTTGAAGAATTATATTCTATATATTCATACATTCTAATGAGAAAGCAATATACAAAAGTAGAGAAAGTAGGATACATGTACTGGGCCATGGGGGAAAGGATACGGAAACCCGGTCCACCACAAGGTAAGTCAAAAGCTTGCCTAGCAGAGCCAGGGACTGATGGGTCGAGTCCAAGACTCTGGTGGAAGTGGAAAAGAGATGTAGATGATGGCTATAGAGCAGGCACCACCATGAGAAAGAGGAAGATGAGAAAGGAGAAGAGGTCAGGATCCCAAAGGTAGGGGAAGAACTAATGATTTTCAGAGTTCTTGGGGGATAAGCAGAGGATCCGCATCTGGGAGACCAGAGACCAGAAGTTTTCGTTACTTGAGGTCACATTTCTTTAATTTTGAGGGACAATGCAGAGAACTATCTATCACTCTCTATCCTGCCAGAACCTAGGATGTTGCCGAAAATGGGGGCTAGAGCAAGATGGAAAACCAGTGCATTCAGGGCTTTGCTTGTTGATAAAAGATTTATTTGCTAGACCCTCTAAAGGAGGGAAGCAGGAGATGAATCTCAGTTTCTGGATGTTTTCTTAGGAAAAGCATCGTACATTCTATACAGAATAGAAGCACTTCAGCCTTAACTCCTAAACACTGACATTTTCAGTCTAGAAATCAAATTGTACATAAAGTCAGGGTCCCTTTGTATTTCCTCTGTAGAGCAAAGGGATCCTCAGTTATGCCTCTAATCCCACAAGCTTGTTTTTTGTTTCTAAAATGTCGTTATTTGAGAGACATTTCCTCCACATAATCAGAATCTCCAATACCATCTCCATGACTCCTTCCCAGAGAGAAGTTCATCACCTACTGCACAGACAGTTGGAGTGGAAAGCACTTAGGGTATGCCTATGTTAGCCAAAAAACAAAAATAAAACAGGATGTGTAGTGATTTCTGGAGGGTGATTCTCCCTCATTTCAAAGGGAACATAAATTTAGATTTCTGGGGTTATGCTGGACTCTGTTCCATAGGGTCCGTGTGTTTCCAATTGCTTTGCCCCATTATAATCCCACAAAGCCAAACCAATGATATAACCAAATAAATAGACCTAAGATTCATTAAAACAAAGTATTACAAGAAAACCTTTGGTGAACCACACCCAAAAAGTCTCAGCCAGAAATTCTAGGATAATTCCCATATCATTTTGTTATTTTAGGAAAACGTCTTTTTTTCTAAAAATGATACCAATTAGACACAGATATTCATATAAAGTATATTTTGTTTTGAGCATTTTGCAATAATTCCTTAAGATAATTGGAGATAATCTGAGGCAGAGATGTAGCTAGAATAAGTTGGCTGTAGCTTATCCTAGGGTGCTGACATTTAGGCGGAAGACCATTCATTCACTCACAGGAAGAAATGCTTCTTCCTTGCCATGAAGACCATCCCTTTGCCCTCTTCCAGTTTCTCTGTTGGCTTATCTCTATGAGACATCTTTCCTGGGGTCTATCCCCCAACTAGAAGGACAAGGATTGGACTCTTTGAGGAGCAGGATATGTCCTTTCCTAGCTTGACTATGCCCACAGAGGGACTTCTCCTCACTCGTCCCTCTGTAATGTTGCTGGTGGCTCAATGGATAGAGCGCTGGACCTGGAATCAGGAAACCCTGAGTTCAAATTCCTCCTCAGACACTGTGTACCTCTGAGCAAGTCACTTAACATCTGTTTGCCTCAGTTTCCTCAGTTATAAAATAAAGATAATAACAATACCTACCTTGCAAGGTTGTTGTGAGGATTAAATGAGAAAATATTTATAAAAGTGTTTGGCACATAGTAGGCACTTTATAATGTCAAATTGCCATTCTATTCCCTTCCTCCCCCCCAAAAAAAGAATTTATATTAGTTGCAAGAATTCCAAGTTATGGTTCGGTGCTGAACTTTGTTTTGGCAAACTCTGAATTGGGAATTATTGTGTTGAGAGAGAACCCTAAATAGCAATCAATAAATCAACGAGCATTTAATAAGCTTCCACTATGTACTAGGCACATATTATTCATGTCGATTTTACCCTGTCCTTCCACCTACTCCACTGATTGTCCTCACAGGATGTGCAGGAACAAATTGCTCTCCACATTTCCTTCCACATTTGCCATTTTATGATAAACTTCCCTCAGCAGCCAGGAAGGAAGAAAGTTTAGCGTGTTATGGTTTATGTGTATTATATTTCCTTTTATTAACTTAGACCCCTCTTCTTGCCTTGTTCTCCAACGGTGCAGACACATTGAACACAAAGCTCTCATTGATGTCAGTGGCCTGGGCTTGGGTGGATTTCAGTGAAAGTGAAATATGCTCACCTCAGCTCTACGGAGCATGGAGCGGGATGAGAAATGAGCCATAAATTCCAGTGCACAGAAGCAGAGGCGACAGTTCTCCTTAATTCACTCTTTGTCTCTGGGCCAAATGCAGTCAGCCACTATCCCTACAGAATAATAAAGTCAATACTTTCTATGCTTTTTATTAGTCAGTGTAACTGCTATTATTATGCATAGTAGTAACCTGAATTGTCTCCAGTAGAGTTTACGGCAGGGACCATGCCATACTTACTCTCTATGTCCAGCACATAGTAGGCATTTCTTGGCACTAAATTATCCTTGTGTTGATCTTATTTTGTGAAAAATCTCATCTTTTTTTTTTCTGCAAGTGATACAAGTTGCACATGCATATATTCACATAAATAAAGTATATTTTGTTTGGGGAATTTTGTAATTCCTTCAGATAATTAGAGATTACAAATGTTTGTTGAAGGTAAAGCCTGTATTATCAACTCTTTTTTTTTTTGTATTTTCCTTCCCCTTACCATCCCCTCTACCTGGGTCCATGGCCAATTGTCTTAACTTATGTCTCACCCTTGGACCCCGATGACTCTAGAGGAGAGAGTGAGTCTGATGACTTTGCGCAGCTCTGCCTCACTTAAATCCAATTCACAGGCAAGTCAAGACATCATCTTCATGACATCATTGGTCCTCTTCAAGAATGAAGGATAAGCCACAACAATAACCCCTTCTGCATCCCAAGTCCCCCAGTCAGTACTGCATACATGTGTGTTATAAAAGGAAGGGATTTTCTAATATCTGTGGCACGAGCTAAATCAATCGAATGAGGTCTGTGAGTAAGTTTGGGGAAGTGATTTATGTTCTGGGTCCATCTCATTCTAGGCAAAATAACAAAATCCCATCAGGATACTTGTGTTCAGAAATGAGACTAAAACCCAACCTCTAGGGTGCCTATATTTATGTCATCCTTTTATTGTACAGAGTTCTTATGTTGTAGGAAACAGGTTTGGATCTAGGACACATTCAAATTCATGCTGTCATGACCTTGTTAAATGAATGAATGGATGAAATGGCATTTATTAAACACTTCATATGTGTTACATGCTAGGTTGAATGCTAAGGATGTGAACCCCCAACTCTAACCTAATCAATCCATAAATTCAAGGAACTCATTCAATAAATATTTATTAAGCACCTACTGTATGCTAGGCACTGTGCTAAGTGCTGGCTACATTCTAATAGGAGAAGATAAAACAGGTAGGGGAGTGGGGGCCAGGGAAGGGAGTTTAGGTCATGTAAATAACAGGGATGATGAGTTAATACACAGAACAAGCAGGTGACATAGCCTTTCCAGAAACAGCAATGCAATTTGATTCCTACTTTGATCTGCTTCCTGTATCCAGAGGAAGAAATGGAATAGTAAAGAGGGGAAAGGGGCAGAAGCAGATGAAAACATGGCCTGGTGAATGGCTGGAAGTTACGTGAAGGCAAAAAATAGTCTGGTGTCTGGGGGCCAGTTAGATACAGCGAACGAGGTAAGTTTATTACTCACTCAAGTAGCGGTAAAGATGTCTGGGCCCCAAGGAGGAGGTTATAAGGATGAGTAAATTAATTTCTACAAGTACTGGAGGCATTGATTTTGTAGATACAGTGTGGTGAGATCTCAAGTACAGGAGATGCACAAATGGGTCAGTCGTGGTTGGCAGATGACAAAATGGTTGTGTTTGTTTTGTCAATTTTATTTTTTATGTTCTTTATTGTGTTGACCGCTTGGCAGAGAAATTATAGAATTTATTCATCAAATTGGACCTGATAATTTCTAAGGACCCACCCAGAATTCAAAAACTCTGGGCTGAGTCAATGCAACATGTTGTTGTTGTTTGTCCTTCATTTTCTTCTTTTCTTTTTTAGAGGCGGGGGAAGGCAGGGCAATTGGGTTTAAGTGACTTGCCCAAGGTCACACAGTTAGTATGTGTGTCAAATGTCTAAAGCCGTATTTGAACTCAGGTCCTCCTGACTCAAGGGCTGGTACTCTACTCGCTGCGCCACCTAGCTGCCCCTTGTCCTTCATTTTCAAAGAGGACCAATGACATTACTGGGTGATGTTTCGACTTGCACAACCAATTCCTGAAGGTATAATGGTGACTTATCAATAGGATCATGAATTAGTAACTTGAAGAAACCTTACAGGTCAAGTCAAAACATCTCATTTTACAAATGAAGAAACTGAGGCCCAGAGAGATCAAGTAACTTACCTAGCATCCTTCAGTGTGAAATGAGATTTGAATTCAGGTCCTTTTGAGGCTACCACTCTATCTGCTATACCAATGCTGCGTCTCTGGGGAGGCTGATTGATTTCCAAAGTATTTTAGAGTTGTAGGACCACAGGTCTAGAGCTAGAAAGAACCTTAGAGGTCAACCAGACCAACTCTCTCATTTTACAGATGAGATAACTGGATAATTAAAGAGATTAAGTAGCTTATGTTAGGCCACCATACTACTTCACCACTATTTCCACACACATGCACCCTCTCCTTCCCTTACAACTCTAGCTCTGAGGATAGTCATCAAATCAACACTAAATTTCCAGGCAAAGACATAACCATCAATTGCCCTACCACTCTAATCACTATTTTCTTTGTCCCTCTCCAGAACATTGCTCCCTCGTCACCATTTCTCCATATCTATTTTCTTCCTTTATTAGACTGTAAGCTCTTCGAGGGCAGGGACTATCTTCCTGCCTTCCTTCCTTCCTTCCTTCCTTCCTTCCTTCCTTCCTTCCTCCTTCCCTCCCTCCCTTCCTTCCTTCCTTCCTTCCTCCTTCCCTCCCTTCATTCCTTCCTTCCTCCCTCCCTCCCTTCATTCCTTCCTTCCTTCCTCCCTCTCTCTCTTCCTCCCTTAAGTGTCAGGATTGACCCTCCCCCTCCCCTGCCTCTGTCTCCCCCACACAAAAAAAGAAAGACCCATCCATTTGAATAGTTTAAATTTAGTTTCAGTGGTCGATTGCTCAATGTGATCATTTTTATAGATGGCACGTTAAGGAATGGGTTCATGCCAGAATTTTCTGGGTATTTCATTAGCTTCTTCTGTTCCTCCTCTTTCTCTGCTTATCTTGCCAACGCTAGGATTTTGGTAGGGATTTAGTCTGCCTTATCCTCTAGAACCACTTTGATCTGAAAGCTTTTAAAGGTTTGACTAAGCATCAATGGCCTTGGATTTCCAAAGAAAGCCTCATTGTCCCTAATGCCTTACTTTCTTACCCTAATTCTGGCTAATCATGTGACTTTCCTCTTGAGGGATCCACATTAAAACTCAATGGTAAACAATTAGGTCATGAGTTTGGGGCAAGTTGAGTAAGCTCCAGATTTGCTTTATGTAAGGCTTCCAAATAGGCTTCCTAATGCTCTCTTCTACCTTGGTTGTGTAGACTTGACCTAGGGAAGTGGGACCCAGAGAATCAAGAGTCCTGGGGTCGCAATTTGGGTGCTGTCTGTCAGTCAGTCAACAAGCAGCTAGTTCAGTGCTAGACACTGTGACTGGTAGACACAAATAGTAGCAGCAGTCAAAACAGCCCCTGCCCTCAAGAAGCATCATTATAATGGAAGGAATGCAACCCATAAAAAGTGAGCTGGAAAGCAGAAGGGGAGGTGGGAAGAAAAGAAGTATGCACAGAGAGTGAAACTACAGGAGCATGGTAATAATTTCCAGAGGATGAGGGATGTCTGATCTGGACCCTTTTCCAAAATGGAAGTTCCAGGAAGGGGAGTTTCATCATTAGGAGAAGGGACCTCCACAGGCAGAGAGTGGAGGCATCTGAGGTATGGAATGAAGTCTGGGGAATGAGGTCTGAAATGACATACTCTAATACTCATAATTCCTAAGGAAACAATTTAATTTTTATTGTTTTTTTCCAAACCATTATCATCCTCCTTTTCCTTAGAATAAAGGGCTTCATTTTTAAAAAAGAAATTCTAGTTGAAAAATTAGAGTATTACACCAGTAGAGTCAAGGTTGTGGGATTGATCCACCCATGAATCAGTAGCTGCCCACATAGCTGCAGACTAATCTAAGCCATCTTCGCCATTGGTCACAAAAGGCCATGTGGATGCATAAAGATGGTTGGTCAGAAGTGCACCTGAGCAATCCGATGTTTCCTCATCAACTCAATGAGATTACAGGACCTGACCCCTTGTGTAGAGGTACTTGAGGGTCACTTCCCTATAGCGTATAGGCATGTCCACTGGCACCTTGCTAAGAGAACAGAAAGATTGGTTCCCGATGATTGGAGCTGTCTCCAAGACAATTGGCTCACCGTTACTTGGGGAGACAGATTATTTTCAGTTAATAGAAGAAGCAACCTATTGTCTGTCTGTCTGTCTCTTACTTTGAAAGGTATAGCAGTGTGTAGCAGAGCAGACCCATGTTTGAGGAGGGAGCTGGGAAGGATCTGTGTCAATTTCCAGTATTCTTTCCTCTGGGTAATGAAATGACTGCCTTGGAACAGGAGAGCATAGGTGTTATTAGCACTCCCCCATAGCTCCTGAACACAGGTAAGAAGTTAGAGTTCCCCAGAGTGGACTTTCTGAGTCCAAGTTACGGTGGCAGATGAGGTATTTATAGATAGTTCTTGCAGAATCACGTGCCAGAGTTGCACATGTTTGCTTACTGTCTTCTAAAGGAAAGAGATTTCCTCAACAGAATGCTTCTTAGAGCAGACCCTTGCAGTACAAACCCCATATTTGAGATTTCTTAAGTTCGAGGCATTTCCAATTCAAGAAGTTTAGGATTGGAGGTTCTAGAAAGAGAATGGAGATTTATGATATAATGTGCTCCTTGGACAAAAAAAGAGGATTAACTACTTGGAAAGCACAAAGAGTGAATTATTTAGAACATGTCAGTCTGATGGGATAGCAACCTAAAATATAGTTTCCGGGAAGAAATTTAAAACATAGGATGGTACTACAAGCTTGAAGGAGACTGTGTAGGACTCAGTGAGAAAGAACTCACTAGAATGTCAACAGGTTATCTCAATAACAACATTAAGTTTAGTTCCCCTCTGGAGGAACTAAAAAAGATGTCTTGAGTACTTTATGTATATCTTTAATAACTCATGGGCTCCTATGAGTTCTTAGCGTCTTTTTCATTTTGGAGTGGAGGGCAGGGTGGACATGGTTGGAAATAGTAAATACTGTTCAGCACCTGATATGTATTTGGTATCATAAATGCCTATATGGGAACTCTGGACCCTTATATTTTGGGAAATTTAGATATGAGCTATATAGTAACTTTATGTTGGACATTTCTTGGAGTAAATCCAGGCAAGAGTAATGAGCCAAGAAGAGAAATTAATTCTGTTGGTGTTAGGCCCCCAAGATTGGACTTGATCCACATGAGCTCAGAGTTTGGGGGCCCCGGGCCAAGGGTAACAGATGGATCAATACCAAATCCATACCTACTACTAAGAAAAATGCTGTTAGCAAAAATCATTGTGTTTGAGAGTTATTACAGAAAAATGGAAGGTTTTATTAAGAATTCCAGGTAGCCAGAGACTTCTGGGAAAGGCATGAATCACAAGAAAGAAACCTGCCATTTGGAGGGGCCAAAACCTGGCTCTTTTTGATGAATGAAATCTCTAGGTCCATAAATCATATAATCATTAATTTTGAACTGGTCTCTTGGTATGAAGTAACAGAGATATTTAAGATATATTGTGGGACCGGGGAAAAAGAGGTTTTGTCCCTTGCTTTAAAGAGGTCTAAAGGAGATGTTGTTACTACATGGTTTTCACCCCTGGTCTTGAACATCTTCCTAGCTACTGTTAGTTATACTGGATACTATAGATCTCATGGAAACTGCTTCCTTTCCAGGGGTCTTTGTCATAGATAAGGATCATATAAATGAGAAAGGTGCCTCTGGAAGCTTTAATCATGAAAATGGCTTCCATTTACATTCCATTTTAAAGACTGCAAATTGTTTTATATACATCATCTTGTTTGATCCATAGGATAACCCTGTGAGGCAGGGACCTCATTTTTTAAAGAAGGAACAGACTCAGGGAGAGAGACTCAGTCCTGACAGTGAAAGTAATGCTCTAAATATAAGGAAAGGTTCAAATGAAAGGTGACCGACATGCTTTGATATATCTTGTGATCTTATTGGTGGGAAGCTTCTCCAAAGCCACACACCTACTAAGTGTCTGCAGTACGATTCAAACTCTGGTCTTCTTGACTCTATTCCAGAGCCCTAGATATTATGCTACCCTGTCTCAAGAACTGTACTTCATCTTGATCATATTTTGCATTTTTACAGTATTACACATTAATCTTCACTTCACAATTATCTTCATTCACAGTATTTTAATGCTCTTATAAGTTAAAGTTTACTTTAAGCCATTCTAGGACTCCCATTTGTCTTTGTTCTGAATTGTTTCCTCTGTACATTTAATAATGAAACGTAGGCTACTTATTGCCTCTTGCATTTTGATAGCATGCTTTAAACTATTAGCTTTAAGTATTTTCCATCTTAAGTTGTGTCAATGATCCAAATAGCTGAATTCGCTGACATTCTCTTCTACCTTCAGTTAATAAGGAGCACTGACCTTTTGATAACAGGGAATATTCTGTTTTGCATGTATACTTTCTTCTAACAGAAATCCAGGGCCATGATGTCGTTCTTGTTCTTGCAAGTTGCCTGGTAGCTATCATTCTAACAATTCAATTTGTTCTCTTCAAGACTCAAGGGACACCTTCTGCATGTACTGGTTTTCCCACGTAGACTTCCCCAGAAAAGAGATTTTTTCCTCTCCAGGGTTATCTATGTATCTATGTATCTATGTATCTATCTATCTATCTATCTACCTATCTGTCTGTCTGTGTATCTATCTATCTAGCCATCTATTCATCTTTCTGTCTGTCCATCCTTCCATCCATCCATCCAACCATCTATCCATCCATCTATATATCTAATCCATCCATCATCTATCTATCTCTCTGTCTGTCTGTCTGTCTGTCTGTCTTTCTGTCTATCCATTGATCTATCTATCCACCCATTCATCCATCTATTCATCTTTCTGTCTGTCCATCCATCTATCTATCTATCTATCTATCTATCTATCTATCTATCTATGTTGTCTTTCCAATCAGAATGTAGTATCTTGAGGACAGGGACTGTTTCTCTTTCGTTTTGATGTTCCTAGGGCCGAGCCCAGTGTCCAGACTGCAGTAGATGATTAGTAACTCTTTGATGATTGATTTATGAGCTGATTGGTTTTTTGTTTGTTTTAGAAGAAAGCTATTTGTGATTTTCTAGATTCCAGTTTCTTCTTCTCTCACATACAAGCTGTCTAGGGAATCTCCAATCAAATGTCTAATCATTTAATTATCTAAAGATAATTCAAAGTCCATTCTATAGAAGGTTAGAGTCTAAAGGGACACCAGAGATTATCTTCTACCTTTTCTTCCTGATGCTCCTCATTATCAAAGACTCAGAGCTAGAAGAGACCTCAGGATTCCAATCCAGTCTTCTCATTTTGAGAAGTGAAGCACCTTGCTTAAATCAGACAGTGAGTCAGTGGCAGAGTCACCCCAGGTCAAGGTTTCTTGTCCTTACTTCATGTTTCTCCTATGAAGTATGGGATGTATTATCTAAGGAGAAGAGGCTTAAAACAAAGAGGATTTGGAGTTGGTAGGCCATCAGACACATTTTTCTAGACTCAGTGGACAGCATACTGGAATTCAGAAGGTAAAGAATCGAATGAAACAGTCAATGAATCTCAAGAGAGAGAAATTACAAAGGTCAGATAGATTACATCAAAATACACCTTAAAAAAAATCTCCTTCAATGTGATTCTCTAATACTGGGCCCCAATGAAGGAAGAGGCACTCTCCTTACAGTCCTGAGGAGAAGAAAAACAAGAGATGCATTTCTTTATTCTTGTATAAACCTTTAGAGGGCTTCCCTCTGGAGGCAATGAGGTGGCACAATGGATAGATGAAGACCTGAATTCAAATCTAACCTCAGATACTTACTGGCCGTGTAGGCAAGTCACGTAAATGTTGTTCGCCTCAGTTTCTCTAAGTAAAATATAGATAATAAGAGTACCTAACTCCTAGGATTGTTATGAGGATCAAATGAGATAATATTTGTAAAGTGTTCAGCACAGTCCCTGACACATAGCATGTGCTATACATGTTATGATGATGATGATGATGATGGAGGTTTATGACAGGTATCCTCAAGGATCAGGGCATTTAGCTGATTGTCTTCTGTCCTAATTGGGTCATTGTTGTCTGGTAGTGGTCACAGATTTCTGACCCTTCCCTCCTCCAGTGAATTTCATGTTGGCCAGAGTTCTTAGAGACAAGGACACTAGGAAAGTATAAGAAGCAAGGAGAACTGGGAAGAGAAAGAAGTCTCATAATAGGAATATAAAGACAATAAAAGTGAGAGAAGGAAAACCAATATTCTTTATCCTAGCTAGGAAGTACATCTTAGTTCTAACATACCTACACATAAGTCCAAGGCCCTGTTCAGCAGATAGGCAAGCTCTTTCTAAAAGTAACGTCTTTTCAGAAAGTAAATCTCAAGGATTCTTCATGATGACGTGAGCACCCCGGATTGCTAAGTGGGTATTAATCCTTTAGTGATTTATGCCCGTGACTTCACTACAAAAACAAAACTGTTTTCCTAGAGATGTCATGAATAACAATTATAAGAAGAATGTGGGGTTTACTTTTAATTAAGGATTCAATTCATAACAAAACCGGTCCTACCAAAGAAATATCTTGTGGTTGAAATGCAAAGTGCACAGGCTTAACAAAAAGAGAATAAAGAAAACATAAAAGAAAGAATGCTTGCTACCCAACTAAACAATAGTGAAACCAAGGACAAAGCTCAAGACTGAAATATAAATACGCCTTTGTATATCTTTTCCGCATTCAGACTTAGGTCGTTCTGCACTTGGAAGTCAGTTTTCTATTAATCTAGATTGTAGATCTATTCTTTCTGTTGTTACATAAAACATCTTAAGACATGCAAAACAAGTATTCAGAGAAAATATATCTATCTCTGAGTCAAAGTAGATAATTATACTCTGATGTGAATATAGACAAGAAGTATTTTTAATCATTATTTTGTCTTGGGCATGATAATGGAGTCTTGGTGGCCAGAGTGGGATGGACATCACAGATCAGTCAGTAATAGGGCCATACAATTCAAAGTCATCATCAGGAAAGGATAGAGCAGAGTAGACCAATGTGTGAAGACATTGATCTGAGGTAGAAGGGAGGAAGTGGATGGAGCAAGCTTAGGAAGGTCAGAGGCAGAAAGGTAAAGAAAGAACATCAGGCAGATTCAAGCAATCCAGGGTCAGTCCGGTTAAAGTCCATCAAGATGGACTCCAATAGAAATAGCCACAGAACCAAGGCTACCTCAGGGACATCAGGATATTCTCTATAACCCTTTTTTTTTTAAATCTCTGCACAGTTTACTATGTTGATTCAATTTAAATGAGCAAACATTTTTTGAGTACCAAAGTGCAAAGAATTGTGGTAGGTAGCGCAAGGGTGAGTGAGCATGAAATAGTCTAATCCACCATGGAGCTTCCAATCTAGCAGAAGGAGAAGGTGAAAGAGCAGGAATGGAAGGAATCCCATTGGTTATATCTTTGGATCCCTTATAGGTCCACACATAGCAAGGACACAGCAGACAGAATGAATGAACCAAAAAACCTTCTGCTCAGTTCTATGTCCTAGAGTAAGCTTGTCTGGGTTTAAAGGAGCTGGCTCATTAAGGCATGCTTTGAACCCTTCCGGGCAGAGAATCATCTACCTCAGTCCAAGAGTTTTTGGTCCTAATTCATAAAGTCAAGGCCAAGTTCTGACTTATACTAGAATTGGATTGTAACTTCAATATGGACAGACAGCACCTCAGAGGATGGAAAAGCAGTCCTGGCTAATCATCTGAGTCCTTGTTGTCTCCCTACTTTTGGTGGTGGTGGACATTATAGAGTGGTAGCTGGTAAACTGGACTTGGAGGCAGAAAGAACTAGGTTTAAATCCTAGCTATTATCTTTATTAGCTGTGGGACTCTGGGTAAGTCACTTAACTCCTCTGAAAGCATCAATTTCCTTATCTGTAAAATGGGGATAATAATACTGGAATCATCTACCTCCTAGGTCTAGGCATGTGTTGAGCATGGGTTGGGCCCTTCCCTATGCTTCCCCAGGGTGGCATGCCTATACTCATAGGTTTGTTGTGAGACTCAAGTGAGGTGATGTTTGTAAAGGGCCACATACGTGTCAGATACAATTTTGACAGTCCCCTATCTACCATGTTCTTATTTATACTGTCAAACTGGTTGGAAGACTAAGCTCTCCAGCAAACTCCCTTTCCCCACATACTCGTCAATCCTCCCACCCCCTAATTATACTTTGGCTTCCTCTGGATTGCCCCTTAAGCATTTTATAGTCCCAAATGGTTTCGTAAGAGGCAGTCTTATATAGCCTTATATAGCTGAGAAAAACTGATTTCAAGTCTTGCCTCTGACACATCCTGGCTGCTTGATCCTGGGCTCCCCTCCCAGTATTTCAATACTAAGTTGTAGTAAAGGTTCCCATTTGCATTGGTAGAGGGAATTTCCTTCCCTGGGAGTTCTCCATGCCAATGAAATTCCATATCTAGTCTCTCTCCAGGCTGTACTCCTGACTCTCCCAGGCTTTTCTCTACCATGCCGTAGATGCCTCTTCACCCTGGAAGCTCTTTTCACCCCTGGACTTCACACATTGGAAATACCCTCTGTCCCTGTGGCCTCTCCCTCTGATTGGCTGGTTCTTTCCAGAGCTATCATTTTAAGAAGAACACCCAGGCCAGCCATACCTTCATTCTTCTCCCAGCCGAAGTCCCGACTCTTCCGATTTTCTCTACTATACCCCTGGGCTGGGTACTTTCAACCTTCTCTGCCTTCCCTTCCCAGTGTTCAGCTCTGTTTTGTGTGTGGTCTTCCTCAATTAGAATTGTTGTTCTTGTTCGTCCCTTGACCTCGAAGAGGACCAATGGCATCAGGAGCATGATGTCTTGACTTGCAAGTGAATCGGATTCAAGTGAGGCAGGGCTGCGCAAGGTCATCAGCCTCGTTCTCCTCCAGAATCCTCTGGGCCCAGCAGTAAGACATAGGTCAGGACAACTGGCGATGGCCAGGGATGTAGTGGGAATCCTTGGTCTTTTTAAGCTAGCTAAGGTCTTTCCCAGCACTGACACCAGTTAGAGTATAAACTCCCTGAGGGTAGGGACTGTGTTTCTTTCTGCTTGTCTTTTCATCCCATCATTTAGCATAGTGCCTGGCAGATGGTAAGTACTTAATACATTGCTTGTTGACTAACCCTAAAATCTTCACACTTTCTTATAAGATATACTTCCTTCACCAAAGAGCTTAAGATATTTTGAGGAGGGAGGATAAGATGATTGTCTTAGATTCCTAACTAGAAGAGACATTGGTACCTTCCTGCAGCAATATATTTTTTTTCTTTTTTTTCATTTTTTTTTCAGGGGGGAAGGCAAGGCAATTGGGGTTAAGTGACTTGCCCAAGGTCACACAACTAGTGTGTCAAGTGTCTGAGGCCAGATTTGAACTCAGGTCCTCCTGACTCCGGGGCTGGTGCTCTACTCATCGTGCCACCTAGCTGCTCCTCTGCAGCAATATTAATGATAAAACTAACTGATATTTATATGGGCTTTAAAGTTGTCAAACCACTTTATACACATCATCTCATTTAATCTTTATGCTAGCCCAGTGAGGTAGGTACTACAGCATTGTTTGTTGGGTCATGTCTCACTCTTTGTGACCCCATTTAGGGTTTTCTTGGAAAACATACTAGAGTAGTTTGCCTTTTTCCTTCTCCAGGTCATTTGACAGATGAGGAGATCGAGGCAAATTGGGTTAAGCGACTTGCCCAGGGTCACATGGCCAGTAAGTATCTGAGGCTGGAGTCGAGCTCATCTTCTTGACTCCAAGCCTGACATTCTATTCACTGTTCCACCTAGCCATTCCCACTATAGCCATAAATGACTTAATTTTACAGATGGAGAAACTGAGTCTCAGGGATATTGCATGACTTGGCCCAGACTACGTAACTGACAAGTGTCAAAGGTGGGATTCCAGCCCAGGTCTTTGTGACCACAAGTCCAGCACTCCCTGCACTGTGCCACACTGACCCTCTCATTAATAGGCATTAATGGTGTTTGCAACTGAAGGTGAAGCTCAGGCTGCACCACACTGCATCCCAAAATCACTCATTTATGGAAAAAAAATAATGAAGCATCATTACTCATCTTTGCATAGAACCTTAAGGTTTGCTAAGCACTTTACATGTGTGATTTCATTTAATCCTCACAACAACCCACATAGGTGGATGTTCTTACCCCTGGTTTCCGGAAGAAGAGATTGGAGCTCAGAGAAGTTAGGACACTTGCCCAGAGTCATACAGTAAGTGCCAAAGGCAAGATTCAGACCCAGACCCCCGGACTCCACATCTAATTCCTTCCACTGCAACCATGTAGCTGTTCCATGGCGGTTGCCAAACCAGTACAGGAAGCCTTCGAGGGCCGCTCTGAGAACAGTAGCTCTTTATGAACATTTCCAAGCATGGGTCAGGCCCCAGAGGAAACCTGAGTGCCTGCCCTGGGGGAGTGAACATGTTTTGAGGTGATAACCAAAGTGTTCGTGTTTAAACATGGTTTAAGAGGGCTCCCCACGCCAGGCCCTCAAAAAGTTGAGTATTATTCTTGCACTTGGCACTTTGCATTTTTGGGCACAGCTTGTGCTAACGTTCAGGGCTAAGGGTTATCTCAAGTTATTTGTTTTGTCAGAAAAAAATCACTACTGGAGGTTTGCTGATTTTTCCAGGAACTCCTGTTTGCTGTGGCCTCTCTGAGGAGCTGGGCCTCCATCAGTCGGTTCCTTTGTCCCTTTGGTAGACAATGGAAACCTCACTAAAGGCCTGTGAGAAACGAGGCCAGGAAAAGTCAAATAACCTGAGGGCCTCTTATTAATCATTGACTCATCTATTTCTTTAATTTGAGATTTTTGCTGACTTGGCTGACTTGATGAGAATTCATGTACTTTCTATTAGGAGACACAGAAGCCTTCTACTCCTACAAGAGTCTTCTATAAAACACCTGTGTCCTGGCTAATCCTCAAACACAACATCCACCTCCCAACTCCCAGGCATTTTCACTGGCTGTGCTTCCTTCCCTCCACACCTATACCCAGGATGTTCTCCCTCCTCAAGCCTTCTGGCTTCCTGGCTTCTTCAATCCCAGCTAAAAGCCCACCTTCTTCAAAAAGTCTTTCCTGGGGCAACTAGGTGGTGCAGTGAGTAGAGCCCCAGCCCTGGAGTCAGGAGGACCCGAGTTCAATTGTGGCCGAAGACACTTGACACACTTACTAGCTGTGTGACCTTGGGCAAGTCACTTAACCTCAATTGCCTTCCCTTCTCCCCTCAAAAAAAACAAAACAAACAAACACAAAAAGAAGTCGTTCCCAATATCCATTAGTGTCTTCTCTCTGAGATTATCCCCAATTTATAAAACTTGTTTGTCCATAGTTGTTTGTGTCTTCTTTCCCCTCATTGGATTGTTGGCTCTTTGAAGCCAAGGGCTATTTTTGTCTTTCTTTGTATGTCCAGTGCCTGGCATGAAGCAGGTATTTAATAATACTCATTGACTTACACAATGCCCAGCAGCTCCTCCTGGATTCTACTTGTCCCTTTGGCTATGCATTAACTTCACAGTCGAATATGAAGGAAACCTTAACAATATCTAAGCACTTATTATAAGCCTTCTATGTGTCAGGCATTGGGCTAGCCCTGGGGTACAAATTTGATGAACAACATACTCCTTACCCTCAAGAGCCTTACATTCTAGCAAGTGAGAAAACATGAACATATATAAAGATATGCAAAGTCACCTTGAAGACAGTCAATAGAAATAAAAACAAAACAATTAAAGGCGAGGTAGTCCGCAGGGGGGGGGCGTTGCGGGGGGAGAGATCTAGTTGGGAGGAGGGGTGGGGAAGGGGCCCAAATGAGGAAAGATTCCATATAGAAGGTGGCGCATGAATTTATTTTCAAGGGAGACAGTCTATGAGGCAGAGAGGAGGAGGGCTGCCTGCAGTCCAGACATGGGGAATAATAGCCAGCATCAAGGCACAGAAACGAAAGATGGAGTGTTACGAATGAGGAAGAGAGAGAAGGCCCATTTGGTTAGATCACAGACTATGGCAGTGGGGGTGGGGATATGTTAATGTCCAGCGAGTCTAGAAAGCTAGATGGGAGCCAGGTGGTGAAGGACTTTAAGAGCTAAATGGAGCTATAGTTTATCCTCTCCAGGCATACTTTAGCATGGCATTGCAACAAGATGAAGGGCAGTCAATTTTGAAGAGCAGAATGTAAGATGTCAACACAGCTGACTCACCTCTTTCATGAAGCTTTCCCAGACTCCCGCCCCCACTTGGCTCCAGTCTAAGCCCCCTGACTCCATTCAGTTGGATCACTCACCAACTCTATTAGCACTTGGAATATATATGTATATTTTTATGTCACAGGATCTCAGAGGTAGAGGCAATCTCAACAATCATCAGTGTCAACTTCCCTGTCAGCCAATGCAGAGATCCTCTATACCATATCCTTGACAGCATTTTATTCAGCTTCTGCTTTAATACTTCCAGTGATGGGGAACTTACTACCACACAAAGCTGTTCATTTCATCCTTAGACAGCTCTAATTGTCAGAAAGAATTTCAGTCATGGACTAAATAGGACTCCTTCCATTTTCTACCAATTGATCAATGCTACCTCCCGTTTCCATGTCTCATTTCAAATATTTGAAGGCAAGTATCATATTTCCCTTTAGCCTCCCTAGTCTCCTATTTCTATTTCTTCAGCTATGTCTTACATGACATGATTCTGAGTCAATAGGGCAACTTGTGACTGTGTCTCTTAAAACGTGGGACCTAGAACTGAATGGTCCAAACATAGTCTCACCAGCAAAGTATTATTGCCTCCCTTCATCTGATTCAATTGTGTGTGATGTGTTTTAATAACTTGGCTTTCATACATATTAGGATGCTTATTCTGATTCTTCATTAGAATGAGAGGTAATATGGTATAGTGGGGAGTGAATAGACAGCCAGTTTTGGCACCAGAAATCATCCCTGACATATTGGATGTGTCTTGATAATCTAGGTCAGTGTTATCACACTCAAATAGAAACAGGGGCAACGAAACCATGCCTAAGGAGCAATCCCTGTGGGCTGCATATTGACTGGTTAACTTTCAGTTGTTTTAGTCATGTTTGACTCCTCGTGACCCCATTTGTGGTTTTCTTGACAAAGATACTAGAGTGGTTTGCCTTTTCCTTCTGCAGCTCGTTTTATAGATGAGGAAACTGAGGCAAACAGAGTTAAGTGACTTGCCTTGGGTCAGACATCTAGTAAGTATCTGAGGCTGGATTTGAACTCAGGAAGATGAGTCTCCCTGACTCCAGGCACTCTCTCTATCTGGATGCATATTAGCTTAGAAAAACACATATTAATATTATCTATGTTTTATTGTATGTTTATTTATTCCCTTAAATATCTCCCAATTAAATTTTAATCTGGTTCAGGCCAGATTAATCTGTGTTGTGGCCTGAGGATCACACCAAGTATTCGAGGCCTCCACTCAGGTAACTCTCTAAGATTGTAAATTGCAGGCATTAATACAGGAAGTTTTCTTATTGGTGAGTCCCTGATCAACTGATTAATCAATCAGGTCCAATCTCATTAAAATTTCAGAATTTTGGATGTGAAAACTGAGAGATCATCCAATGAAATCCTTCTCTTGGTGGGTGAAGACACTGAAGCACAGAGAGAGATTTGAGTGACTTGCCTTCACAGTTTCACAGTGGGAGGACCTGTGCCAGAAGTATGGTTTCCTTACTTCTAGTCTAACACTTTAGACTAGAAATTAATCAAAAGGAGGAGGTATGTACTCTCCCTTCTTTGCCCACCCTAACAGTTCCAAGTACAGAACTCTGACTGCAGGAGAGGCTCAAAATATTGACCAGTTGACCCTGGATTTTTTTCTGAGTAGACAAGCAAAAATGTAAACTAGAGGGAAAACTCCATCCTATGAACTTTTTTTTGTTTTCATATTTTCTCAAGTGGAGAGAGAAGAGTCAAGAGCTTTGTATAGGAAACTAGATTCCCTGGGATAGGTGCAAACCTTTGTCCATTCAGGCTCCTTGTTAGTTAAAGAGTGAGGGGAGAAGGAGGGAAGAACGTTCCCAAATATAGAATAGCTCACAATATCTCTATAAAAATGACTGTACTTCCAGCTGCATGTTTGCACACGGTAAGTTGTTTCATTTGGGTCTACTCAAAGCAAGTGCCTCATTCTGGAATGCAATCTTTCCCCTCTGATGGGCTACAGTGGCAGTTATGGGGACAACAACAGGGTGAGGATCTGGTGACTGTATCTCCCTCCAGGATCTGGAGTTTATGGAAAAAACAATCTCCCCACATGCTGCATGTCCCTGCTTGCCAGTCTAGCCCTCGGAGTACTTTCTTGTCCAGCCTGCCAAAGGCATTTGGTCAAGGGTTTGATCTAGGGCCAAGGCAAATAGCACCAGACAGGCATGCAGAGTCAGCGCTTGGCTCCTACAACTGAGGCACCTTTCGGAAAGCCCCCTGCCCCCTTTCCCTGAAAACCTCCCCCCTCCCCAAGGAGCTTGGTTACTTCTGTTTGATCTCTGATACTGAGAAGCAGGCCAGGTCCTACGAATAAGGCTAGACTTATTTCCATCCATATTACATGAGGACTTGGGTTGGACCCAAGGAAGAATGTCTTGATTGAATTCACGGACTCTATAAATGGACTTCAAGTGACTTGAGAGCCTTTCCTTTTTTTAAAAGGTAAAAAAGATTCTCCTATCTGGAATAATTCTGACTATGGTGGGAGGAGGCTGTTACCCATGTCTAGAATACTTTCCCCTTTTATTTGTACCTCCTGGCTACTGCCAAGACTCAGCTCAAATTCCACCTTCCGAAGGAGGTCTTTCCTGGTCTCCCATAGATTATCTCCCATTTACACTGTATATATCTTGTGTGTACAGTTGTTTGTACGTTGTCTCTTCCCATTAGAACGTGAGCTCCTTGAGGGTAAGGACTGTGCATCTGGCTTCCTTTGTATTCCCAGCACTTAGCAAAGTTCCAGACATATAGTAGGCACTTAATAAACACTTGCCTACTGACTGCCCAGTCCTTCCCACCTCTAAGACACGTAGGAAGTTGGGAAAACAGTTATGTATTTTCATTTTTAGTTCTAATGAGTTCCAAACACAGGATTCCATTAATTTCTGCTTCATCCCCTTGAGATGAGGGAGGTCTGGCTAGGTCTTATTATACCTACCTTCTCAGTCAGGAAATTGAGATAGAAGGGTCACGGGGAGGGGAAGGAAAAGGAAGGAAGTCAGGCTGATCACGGACACTGGTTAATTGTGAAACTATGAGAGTGGTTATATAAAACCAGTCACGTCAGTCAGTCAGCAACATTCCTGAAGTACTAAAGGCAATAGCAATGACAAACAACAACAAAACCTGATGGAAAATTAATTAAGTGAAGAATTGAAAAATCTAGTTCTAGATGTGACTCTGCCACTCACTCTCTGTATGACCTTAGACAAGCTAGTTTACCTCTTTGCATCACACAAGTCAGGGATAAAGTTGGGTACAGGCCTCAGTCCCCTGACTCCTGGTCCTAATGCCAAGGCATACCACCCTACAGCCCCCACTATCAGTCATGTTGGGACTCATACCAAGGATGGGAAGGAGGAAACAACATGGACCCATACCTTCAAGAACATATAAAATAGATGCAAACTAAATGGAAGCTAATATTAGGGGAATATACCAGCAGCTGGGGTTCAGGAAAGTCCTTCATGCAAGAAGGCAGTGCTTGAACTGAGATTTGAAGGAAACTGGGGATGCCGAAGGGAGTAGAGATAAGGAGGGAATGCATTACAGGTATTTGGGTGACTGCTTGTGTAAAAACATGGAGCTGGAGGGTTGAATGTCATGCATGAGAAAAAGCAAGGCCAGTTTGGCAGGACTAATAATAATTAATAATAATTCATTCCATAATGAATAGGAGTAATGTAGAATAAAACTGGAAGCTAGGTGCTAAAGGGATTTTAAATGCCCCAAAGAGGAGTTTGTATTATGTAGAGATCATAGGGGGTCACTAGAATTTATTGAGCAGGCAGTAACATGGTTAGACTGTACTTAAGGAAAATCACTTTAGACAGCTGTGTGGAGACCAGACTGAAGAGGGAAGAGGCTTGAGCAAGGCAGGTCAGTTAGGAGGCTATGACAGTTATCCAGGTGAGAGGTGCTGAGGATTTGAACCAGGGTAGTGGCTGTGTGAATAGTGAGAAGGGATTGAATGGGAGGGATGTTGTGAAGGTAGAAGTGAGAAGGTTCGGCAACTGATGGGACCTGAGAGAAAGGGTATGAGGAGCTGAGGATGACTTTAAAGTTGGGACCCTGCATGACTGGAGAGATGATGGCGTCCTTGACAGACATAGTGAAATTCAGAAGAGAGGTGGGTCTGGAGAAAAGTTAACAAGGCCTGTTTTGGATCCACTGGTGAGTTGTAAATATATAAGGACCATCCATTTTGAAAGATCCATCCATTTTGGTGGTGGGAGATTGGAACTCAAGGGAGAGATAAGAAGCAGGATCTAATGATCACTTCATACCCAACCAGATCTGCTCAATCCAGAACCCCAGAGGAAATCTGGCTGAAGCATTTCTACCTGAATCTGAGTTAAGACATCTTATCCTATAAGAAAACGAGCATGGCCCTTAGGAGAAATGAGTCAGCTATGAAACATATATGCTAAAGAAAGATGTAACCATAGCACATGTAGGCATCCAACTTTATATTGGGAGGGGTGTATTAGGAGGGCAGAGTTTATAATCTCAAAGAGGATCATAAACATGTCTGAAAGGTTCGGAACCGTTGGATATAAGAAACTCTCAAAGTAGAAGGTAGAAGAATCAAAACATATATTTAGGCTCCACAGTAACCAACCCATGAACCAGCAACCCCATTTTGATATATTGATCAAAAGCTTCCAGGCCCAATAAGTACACCTTGAAAGAGTAACCAGGAGGCTACAGAGAAGCATGATTGCGTAAAGCAAAATCATGCTTCCCCCTCTATGGTAAAAAGATTACCCACTGGCCTGAAGTCTTTGTTCAGCTTCCTCCCGTAGGTCAGCTCTGCTACTGGCAGCTCCTGCTTCAGCTGTGGCTGTTGCTGTGGCTGTGGCTGTGGCTGTGGCTGTGGCTGTGGCTGTGGCTGTGGCTGTGGCTGTGGCTGTGGCTGTAGCTGTAGCTGTAGCAGCCTCTGGCTCCAACGGGAGCTGCTTTTAACCATCCAGCTTCTGCGGGGGTGTAAGGTACGCAGGGGAAAGCACAGGTTCTTTCAATCTGCTTAAGCAAGGTGAAGGGGTTGACCGGGAAAGCACAGGTTCTTTCCATCAGCTTAAGCAAGGGAAGCAAGGTGAAGGGGCCGACAAGCTTACTCCAGTCCAACATACAAACAGCATTCAGTTCAGGGGAAAAAGCCAAACTAGTCAAGGGCACTTGTTGACTAAGTGCTAAGGAGCCCATTTTTGGTTGCCAATACAAGGGGGAAGGGAGGGGAGGAGATATTCTGTCCCTATAAAAAAAATTCATGGATTGAAAGAAACAGAGCTTCTTAATTCAATATGGGCCAAAATCTCTCCAACCTAGAGGAAATTAGTCTGGCTCTAAGAGAAATGAGTCTGGGGGAAAGTACAAAATGCAAAAGGAAGAGTAGAAAATTTCTCTAATACTATGATGCTGAGTGAAATGGCTACTTAAAAAAGGTTTGCATGCTTCTCCCGAGGGTCTTGGTCTTAAGAAAAGTGAGATTTAGAGAAGATATACTTGGAAGGGTGTTTTGAAGGCCCCTTGCAAGGGTGAGAGTTACTGGGCAAACTCCAATAGTATTTTCCTCTCCTGTAGGCAGGATCAGAATATCTTTGATGCTGTCCCCAGGGAGCTTAGGACAAGCCTTTTATTTGTCTTTCCCATCTCCTTTTCTTATCCTTCTTGTTGAAAACAGAGCTAAGGTTGAGGGGGGAGCAAGAGTAGGTCTGTTTGGCTGCTCTCCCATGTTTTCCCTGCACAACAGTGTGAGTGCATGGGAGGGGAGGCTGAGGAGCACCACTTGGCCGGTGGTCAACATTGCTCAACCCTGTAACTGCAGGAAATGCTGTGTGGTGCCAGTCAGTCAACAACATTCATACTGAGGTGCTGAGGGCAGAAGCCAATAGAGCATGACCTTGGGCAAGACAGTTAATCAACATGGGCTTCAGGTTTCCTCATCTGTCAATTGGGATTAATGATCATAAAATCTAGAGCCTGGAAAGGAATTTGGAGATCATTTAATATAAAATCTATACTTCACACGTGAAAGACTTTTCCAGGATCACCTACATAGAAACAGGGCTGACGTTTGGACCCAGGTTTAGTGACTCCAAAATTGACTCAAATTTCACCTTCCAAAAGGTGAAATTACTTTTCCAGGATCACTTAGGACCGCTGGAGGGGCAGCTAGGTGGCACAGTGGATAGAGTGCTGGGCTGGAGTTAGGAAGATTCATCTTGCTGAGTTCAAATTTGGCCTCAGGTGCTTACTAGGTATGTGACCCTGGGCAAGTCACTTAACCCTGTTTCCCTCAGTTTCCTCATCTGTAAAATGAACTGGAGAAGGAAATGACAAACCACTCCAGTATCTTTGCCAAGAAAACCCCAAACGGGGTGATGAAGAATGAGACACAACTGGAAAATGACTGAACAACAGATAGTAACAGGCTGAGATTAGAACCCAGGCTTAGTGACTTGACACAAATTGACACAAATTTCACCTTTCAAAAGGTGAAATGACTTTTCCAAGATCACCTATATAGTAATAGGTTTGAGATTTGAACCCAGGTTTGGTGACTCTAAAAATTCACTGATTTCTACACCACCTTGACTACTTTCTGACCTACCTAGGGGTATTTTAAAGATATATTGAAAGATCTGAAATATCTTTATAAGACTAAAAATGTGATGCATTGAATTTATTCAATAAATCAATGAGCATTTTTTAGTGGACTAAGCACTGAGGACACGAGGACAAAGGTGAAGTAGTCCCCATCCTCAAGGGGCTTATATTTTATAGGGAGAGAAACACGTTCACATATAAAGATGGGAACTGGACCTTTGATTTTACTGGTGTTAGGGAACTGCCAGGGAAGAGCATCTGAGCTGAGCCTATAGATTCTATGAGGTGAAGGTCAGGAGGCACATCAGCCATGAGGGATGGACAGCCTATGCAGAGGCCTAGGTGGAATGCTGTGCGAGGACATTAAGAAGGACAATTTGGCTGGATTGTTTTTTTTTAAACACATTTCCATATTAGTCATATTGTAAAAGAAGCAGAACAAAAGGGAAAAAAACACATGAAAAAATAAAGTAAAAATATTATGTTTTGGTCTGCATGTAGTTCTTTGTCTGGAGGTGGATAGCATTTTCCATCATGATTCTTTTGGGACTGTCTCAGATCATTGTATTGCTGAGAAGAGCTAAGTTGCTCATATCTGATCACTGCACAATGTTGTTGGCTGGATTGTTGAGTAGGTATATTACAGGGAGTAAATGTAATATGCCTGGAAAGATGGGTTGGGGCTAGGTTGGGAAGGGTACCACATACTAAGCCAGGGGTGGGGAACCTGCAGCCTTGAAGCCATGTGTGGCCCTCTAGGTCCTCAAGTGCAGCCCTTTGACTGAATCCAAACTTCACAGAATAAATCCTTTTATTAAGGATTGGTAATCAAGCAGAGGAGACTGAGTTATTGCAATAGAGAATCCTTGGACTTTGTCGTATAGGGGAATGATGTGGAATTTTGAAGCTAGAGAGGACCATTTGGGGTCATCCTTGTGACCTCATTTAGAAGATGAGGGAATCGAGGCCAACGCAGAGGAATAGACATGGTGAGTTAGTTCAGGAGCTGAGGCCAGAATCTGGATGATTGACACTGATAAGGTAGTATATGGTGGGAAGTACGATGGGTGGTGTAGGGGGAGGTGAAAAAAGTATGGTGGAGAGAACACTGGCTCTGGAACCAAAGGAGGTGGGTCCAAAGTTCACCGTGGAAGTTTCCTACCTGTGTAACATTGGGAAGGTCATTCGATTTCTCATCAGCCTTCTCATCTGTAAAGAAATGGGGTTGGACTTGATGGCTATCAAGGTATATAAAGTTATGAAGCTAATCCAATAAAAATGTATGCGACTACACGAAGGATTGCAATTTTTTTCTTCAGTGTGGGAACTCCCTTTACTGATGCATAAGAATGATAGCTAGCATTTCTATAGTGTTTTGTTTTTGTTTTGTTTTAAGTAACTTGCCATTTAGCTGCCCCTATATAGTGTTAAAATGCTTGCAGAGGCCTGAAGTACTGGACCTGGACCAACTGCTAGTGTGTCTCTCTAAAATTATCTGATGTTTATTTTATTTGCACTTGAATGTATGTTATTGTCTCATACTTTTCTTTGTATCCCTGTGCCTAGAACGTGGCTGTTTGGCCATCTTTCAGTTGTGTCCAACTCCTCATCACTCCACGTGGGATTTTCTTGGCAAAAATAATGGAGTGGTTTTCCATTTCCTTCTCCAGCTCATTTTACAGATGAGGAAACTGAGGCAAACAAGGTTAAGTGACTTGCTTAGGGTCACACAGCTAGTTAAGTGTCTGAGCTGGATTTGAACTAACATCCTCCTGACTTCATGGCCAGCTCTCTACTCCCTGAGCCACCTTGCTGCCCCTGGCACATGGTAGATGCTTAACAAATATTTTTTTCACTGACATTTCATTTGATTCTCATAACAACCCTGGAAAGGAGGTACCATTATTATCCCCATTTTACAGACAAAGAAAATGAAGCAGAGAGAGTTTAAATGATTTACCGAGGGTCATACAGCTATTCAGAGTCTGAATCTGGATTTGAACTTATATCTTCCTGACTCCATGTCCAGAAGTCTTCACACTATGGAACCCCCTAGCTGCCTTAATCAATCAAACCTCCATTGGTAAATCCTAAGAATGATGAGGCTTGTGGTACATAGAATTAAGTGATTTGACCAGTGGCAGATGCGTAATTTTAGCCCAGGTATTCGTGACTAAGACCTACACTCTATCTCCCATGCCACCTCTACTAAACACACCTATTTGAAATATTAATAAATATTTTTAAAACTGTAGGAGTGCAGAGGTGGGAAATAGTAATGATAGAATATCCAGTGGCATTTGTCCTGAAATATTTCATGGAAGAGAATGCCTTGGGGTGGGATTTTGATGGTAGACTGGCTATCATGAAGGTAGAATATCCTTTGTCACACTCATATATCTTGATTCCTTAGATAAGAAAATGGAATGACTGTAGTTATACAGAATGTCAGGCTAGACCCCACAATTCATGTGTAAGGAATGGTAGGGTCTGGAATGAAGGCTAAGTCGTTACAGAGTCCTGAGTATCTTAGGGTTAGGATAGCAAAATGTCCTGATTCCTCTAAATCACAGCAATCATAGGGATGGTGGGATCTGAGGGACTGTCATGTACCACACTGAATATTACCATGATATCAGATGGTCTGGATTCTGTGACCTTCTGAGTGCAAAGGGACTCTAAGCCCTGGAACATGCATGGAATGAAATGAATATTTCTTCATTCTAGAGCCTCCACTCTGTTATTTATTCCTATTTATTCTATATATAGCTTTGTATGTATTTGTTTGCTGAATCTTTCATTAGAGTGGAGGCTCCTTGAGGGCAGGGACTATCTCTTGCCTCTTTTTGTATCCCTAGCACTTATCACAGTCCTTGGCACATAGTAGGCACTTAGTAAATGTTTATTGATTTAGTGAGAGGTTATTATCTTCCAACAACTCTTTGGTGTAAGTGCCATTATTTTACGGTGAGGGAAACTGAGGTTGAGAGAGGTTTGTTACTTGCCAAGGGATACAAGGATAGGGCTGGATTTGCATCCAGGTCTTCCTAACTCTAGACACAATGCTCTATCCACTGCACCACCTAGCTGCCTCGTTTTTAGGGTTAGACATACCCAAGAAAGGATGCAGTTACTGCTGGCCTTGAAACTCAGCGTCATTGCTCACCAACCCCTTTAAAGTAGGGTTTGCGTGAAGACCTCCACTAACTTCTCTTGTACTGCATGCAACTCCTTTCAAGAACACAAATAAACATGGACACACAAAGAAAGCCACCCAGGCGATCAGACCCTCCTGCAGTGTACTGCCCTTCCCCGAAGAGCCCATCGACACAGCAAACTTGGCAGCCAGTGGCCTGAAAAGACTGGGCTTGCTCTGTTTTTATAGATTGACTTAAAGGAACCTCAGAGACGGAGAGAGGCTGGTGTCCTTGCCAGGACTATTGGCGGCAGCAGCTGCCCCTTCCTGCCCCATACATTAAGTGTCCTCCTTTGCCGGTTGCGGCATATACCTATACTCAAGGCATAAAATCATTCAACTTAGCCAAGAGTGTTTCCCCTGTCACGATCCCCAATTCCTCTGGAGCCAAATATGTACTCTGATCTCTGAATTTGTTTTGGCACAAGTTTGCACTCTCATTTGTTAACTTTTTTTTCATGGACTTTTATGTCTTTGTTTATTTTGTACTTTTAGTGACTTTTTTCGTGCCTTTAAAGGAAAGGCAGAAACCTCAGCTCATCGTTACATTCCTTTGCTGGACGAGGGCCCCAGTTTCCTCACTCCGAAGATGGATGATCCTTGGCTTTTAATTTGCCTGTGACAGGAGATAATTGTCACTTTAGCTGCCACCCCCCCAAAAAATAAGGCAGGGTGGTGCTTCCCAGCACAAAACAGAGCTATTGCCACCGGAATCCCACGGAGGGAGCTTCCTGCCAGTGAGGGAACAACTCTGGTCCCATCTTCCCCACCCTGTGCCTTTTCTGTTTTTCAAAACATGCAATTAGTGTTTTCTTGAAGGGTTCAAGATAGAGAGGTTAAGAACCTCCAGGGAGATTCATTCCTAATTTTCTCTAGAATTTTTTGTGATGGGATCCTGTGAAATTATAGACTTGGCTTGAGAGCCGCTAAATTGCTTGGCCTGATTTAATCCTGACGCAGCTGCCTTGTATGTTCAAATCCATCCCTTACTGCACTCTAAGGCTATTTGTAAAGGGCTTTACCACTTACAAAGCACTTTATAAATATTATTTCGTTTTATCTTCATAGCGACTCTGGGGTTGTCATCATCTCCATATCATTACTATGTCCCACCTCTGCACTCCTACAGTTTTAAAAATATTTATTAATATTTCAAATAGGTGTGTTTAGTAGAGGTGGCATGGGAGATAGAGTGTAGGTCTTAGTCACGAATACCTGGGCTAAAATTATGCATCTGCCACTGGTCAAATCACTTAATTCTATGTGCCACAAGCCTCATATTACTGAGGCAAGTTAAGTGACTTGTCCAAGGTCACACAATTTAGTGAATGGATGAAGTTGGATTTGAATTCATGTCTTCCTGACTCCAAGTCTGGTGGTCCATCCAATTAAATCACTGTACAGAATGACCAGGTGGCCAAAGTCAAGCATAGTATAGTCCGAAAGGATATTGGGCTGTCAATCAAGAGGTGGAGTCCTAGACTTTGAGCATCTGTCCCTCAAGTTCCCTGGTCTTCAGTTACCTTATCTGTAACATGAGGGAACTGGTCTAGAACAAAGGTTGGCAAATGATGGCTGGCGGGCCAAATCTGACCTGCTGCCTGTTTTTGGTACAATCTAGAAACAAAGAATAGATTTTTACATTTTTAAATAGAATTTACTGTATTTTAAAATGTAAAAAACATTCTTACCTCTGGTCTTAGAAAAACAGATGGGCTGAATTTGGCCTTCAAGCATACTTTGTTGACCCCCTAGGCTAAAAGATCTCTGAGATTTTGTCCAGCATCATGACCTTAAGAGCTATGATTTTCTTTTCATGAAACCCTCAAATAGCAATGGACCTTAGGAGTCATCTAGATGAACCCCTAGGAGCCAAATAACCTGGAACCACTCAGGAACTCACCAGAAATCCTGGCAGCACCTCCCCACATATACCTTCACATTGTGAAGACTTCTGGAAGCTAAGATCTCATGCTCAGATTTTAGTTTAAAAAAATTATGACATCTCCCAGGGACTATACATTTTAAACTCTGGATCAGGAATAGGAAAATGGAAAGGCAGGAACCAGGAAGGAGGGGAGCCTAGATGAGAACAGAGAAATAAATTTGTGAAATCCCAATAATGATGATCATTGTAGACTAAGAGTTCTTAACCTGGGGTATAGTCTATGCACAGATTTCAAGGTGATCTATAAACTTGAATGAGGAAAAAAAATATATATATATATCTTTATAATCTATGACCAAAATTGAATATTTCCATCAATTATTTTAAAACATGATTCTGAGGAGGGGTGCATAAACCTCACCAGATTGTCAGAGAAGTTCACAATACACAAAAACTAAGAACCCCTGAGTTAGAGGAAGGAGGAGGAAGAAAACTGAACCTGGAGTTAGAAGACCTGAATTTAAATCACTTGCTAGTCATATGACCTCAGGTCAATCATTTCTCCTCTGGCTTTAGTTTTTTCATGTAAAAATTTTTATTTATATATGTATATGTATGTATATACACACATATACATATATACCCACACACACATATATACCCACACATAGCTATATATATATATAGCTAATTTTATACATACATATATATATATATGTAAATAGAGAGAGAGAGAGACAGAGAGAGAGAGCTAATTGACAAATAAATATTCTTCTAGTTGAAAGGGGAGTGAGGCAAGATAGATCAGTATGCTTTTAGCAAGTTTTTTGACTTAAAATCCTAAATTTTAGCTACAATTTCATGTGAACAAGAGAAATATAGTAAATATGATGGCCATTTACCCATTTGCATATTTTCTAGAGTGATCCTATAAGTAGAGAAGGAGGAACAATCATCATGGAACTACTGAGTTCCACCATGGCTATTTTGAATCATGTGACTGAGGTCTTTATCACCAAAGAATCTAAACCAGGAAGCTAGGGAAGAGATGCTTCACCCCACAAGACACACTTGGAAGCACAATATGCTTGAGCTTGATAGGGATGTTTAGTGAAGAAAGGTACCCACAGAAGACTTGAGTCATCTCCTGAAGTTATAAATGGTTGAGTAGTGAATGTGTGGTTAGGAAAAGGAAGTGAGGGCCCAAAAGCAGTGTTTTTTTTAACTCTACATACGATGGCCCAGGCATCGTTTGGAGTGCCTCATGGCTGCAGAAAACCTCAGAATAGTCTTTAAAACCTTTCTCTTCTTCTTGTTTTCCTTCTCCCCCCACCCCCACCCCATGCAATCCGTTGCCAAGAATTGTCAATTATATTGCCATTGTCGTGTAGAAAGTACATGTGACAAAGCAGTAACCCTCATTTCCTGGTTGCGAGAAATCCTTTCTTCCTCCTTGTTGAGAATATTCATGAAATGCCCCTTAGGTATGGTGTAATTTTCTGAACTCCTTATAGAACCTTGAATCTGCCTTTGTTCATCATGTCCATTCTGTCCTTACCTCCAAAATACAGTTACTGCTCCTGGGCACACTGATGAACCTGAAAATCCTCCTACTCTCCAAAATTCACAAGATCCTCTTCCTGTCAAGAGCAGAGGTGGGGAACCTGTAGTCCTGAGGCCACATGTGGCCTTCTAGGTCCTTGGGTGAGGCCTTTTGATTGAGTCCAAGTTTACAGAACAAATCCTTTTATTAAGGGGATTCGTTCTGTGAAGTTTGGATTCAGTCAAAGGGTTGCACTTGAGGACATGGGGTCTTAAGGCCATAGGCTCCCCACCTTTTGTCAAGAGAATGAAGGAACTAATGAAGCATAACTGTGTACATTCTTTTACTTGTACTCATAGAAGTAAAATAATAAAATAAAATATATTAAAACCCATAGTTCCAAAGAGATATATCTAGCCCTTAACCAACCTATAGGTCTTCCCCTAATCCAGGAATTCCCAGGCATTGTTTAGTTGCTTGTGATTAGACCTCCTCATCACCCCTTCCAACTTGGAGTTAGTACATATTCCCAATTGCTTTTTGAGTCAGTGTTGAGTTCGTGGAAAAACTCAAGACTCAAGTCCCTGAATCCTCCCCTAAACAGTTTTGGTAACTTCCTATTCTGTTGCTCATTAGGACCTCAGATTCTGTCCACTGACTGGACAGAATGTCTGGCTCTTTGAGCAGCAAAGGACACTTCAAAAAACTCACTGTTTCTTCGTCACTTGTGAAGAGGTGACGTAGACTCAAAGGTAGGTCTGGGGAACCTACTATTATTTTCACTTGAACTCTCACCCTTTATTCAAGGTTCCTTGTTCATTTAGCACATTTGCTTTAATTTTTCCTCACTGGGATCATCTCAGAGCTCTCCTTCATGGGTGACCACAGACTGATCAGGGTTTCATCAATTCAAAGCTCATTTGATTAGACCTAAAAAATTCCAAATGCATTCTAACCATTACTTCTTAGTTGTAATCGGTTCCTGGTCATGAATCTGTTATTCCTATATTTTAATGTGATCCAAAAATCCAAATTCCATTCTCGGATGCCTTTTTTTCTAACCAACTCGTTGACTTCCCAAAGCTGCTTTTCTCTTCTGAAGCCCTTGCTCCTGACCAGCAACAGAGATGAAAACATTACCTGTGCTCCTAATGTCTAGACTATCTTGCTCAAGATTTCATAATCATTAGTAATGCTAAAGCTAGAGTCTAGATTCCTTCTGGCAGTATGATTTGTGCTTATGTGAATCTCCAGAGGTGAGAAAAAGTCATTTGGTTTGACAACTCTTAAGAGATTTTACCATGACATATAAATGCCCTGGATAAACAGTAGAGATCTCTATCATCATTTACAAGTCAACATATAGCTACCCTTAATTCTCCCTCAGCAGTCACTAAACACCACTATTTGTCCTTTCTTCTTTTACTAGTGAGTCACCCCATCAGTCAATAAGGATTTACTAAGTGCCTATCATGTGCCAGGCATTGTGCTAAGAACTGGTGTTAGAAAGAAACAACACCTGGCTTCCAGAAGGTCTCCTAATGGCATGTGTGGATCCATACCTCCATTAGTTAGAGGCTAAGCTTCTGCTCTTTCCAGTCTTCCTGATCTATATCTTGTTACTGGACCAGGTGACTCCAGAGGGAAAGGCGAGGCTAGTGACTTTGAACAGCCCTCCCCACTTAAATCCAATTCATGTGCAAGTCATGGCATCACCTTCCTGATTCCATGGTCCTCTTCGAGAACAAAGGACAAATAACAAGCTGCTACTACCTTCTGTCTCCTTAGGGCCTTCTTCTTCTGCTCCAATTTACTTTCTTTTTCCTTGGGACATTCATCTTCAGTGTTCTTCTTTCAGAAATCCTTCTCTCTTCCAACAATTTAATCCAATCAATATTGATTAAGTAGCTTCTATGTTGCCAAGACATTACACCAGGTGCTTGGGCCCAATGAAATAAATTTTGCTCTCAAAGGACTGAGGATTGACTCACTTAGAGGGGGGAAATACACTGGGAAAATGTTTGGAAAAAAATTAATTTCCCTAAATGAACCCCAAAATGCTTTTGGTGGAAAGTATAATAATCATCATTCTCCACCCCTCTCCTTACCTTTTCTTACTTCTGGGCCTTGACACTTTCTTCCACTACAAAGTGAGAGAATTGGAGAAATAGTCCCTTCTAGCTCCAATGATTAACCCAAGCAGAACAGGGCTATATAGCCGGGGAGAGTCCAAATTCCCAAATCTCAGACTCTGCATATTATTTTTGCTAGGGTGGTATCTTGGAGAGAGGATGTCCAGATAATTAATAACAATGAAAGTTATTATTATTATTATTATTATTATCATTATAGCTAGCATTTATATTGAGCTTTAAGGTTTGAGAAGTTCTTTCGATGACGTGATCTTATTTGATACTCACGTTGTCTCTGGAATGGGATGCTCGAGGTCGCCTGCCTGCAGGAGCTGCTGCGATCCCTGATACCAGAGACATGCTTGGTTTATTGTCTCAGGGATGGTGTATTGACTTCTTCAGCTGGAGCTCTGCTCTTCTTCAGTGGCTGGGTGGTACAATGGTGGGCATTGGACACAGACTCAGGAAGATCTGAGTCAGAATATCTCTCTGCCTTAGAACTAGCTGTGTGACCCTAGGCAAGTCACTTGACTTCTCACGGCCTCAGCGTCCTTATCCATAAAACGGGCATAATAATAACACCTACTCTGCAGGATTGTTGTGAGGATTAAATGAGATAGCATATGTAAAGTGCTCTGCAAACCTTTGCGGATGTTTTGTTGGTGTTCAGTCGTTTCCAGTTCTGTCCAACTTTTTGTGACCCCATTTGGGTTTGTTTTCTGTTTTTGGCAAAGATACTGGAGTGGTTTGCCATTTCATTCTCCAGTTCATTTGACAGATGAAGAAACTGAGGCAAACAAGGTTAAATGACTTGTTCAGGGTCACACAGCTAATAAGCATCTGAGGCTGGATTTGAATTCAGGAAGAAGAGTCTTCCTAACTCCAGGACCAGCGTTCTATCTCCTGTGCCACCTACCTGCCCTTTGCAAATTTTAAATGCTATCTATTATTGCTGTTATATCATTATAAAAATGCTAAATGTTATTTTTATCATTTTGATTATTATCCTTCACATCCAGCCCTTCTCTTTCAGCTTTAGAATCAAAGAAACTCAGTATGAAAAGGATCTTCAGAGGGCATCACCTGCATCCTGTGCCTGAGCTCCTGCTTTAACTTAAATCCTTTACACAATCATAGATTTAGAGTCAGAAGGGTTCTCAGTACACAGATGAAGAAAGTGAGACCCAAGGAGGCTAACTGGCTCAAATTCTCAGAGTCAGGATTTGAACCCAGACCCTCTGACACCAAAGCCAATGCACCTTCCATTGCACTGGCTTGAATGCTTCACTGTTGGCTCTTGCTCTTCTTCTCCTCTAGCACTAGCCCTTCCCCTTCAGCTTCTCCTCAAGTATCTCCCAAGAAGGTTTCCATCTTATATTTAATCGTTGGCCTTCTCCATAACTCCCCAAACCTTCTCAACCTCCTTCATGATTTTTCTTTTTCCTCTTTCTCCTCCTCCTCCTTTTCATCCTCCTTCTTTTCCTTTTCATCTTCTTCTTGCTCCTCCTCTTCCTCTTTCTTCTTCTTCTCCTCCTCCTCTTCCTTCTTCTTCCTCTTCTTTTCCTTCTCTTCCTTCTCCCTCTCTTCCTTTTCCTCCCTTCCTCCTCTCCCTCTCTTCCTCCTTTTCCTCCTTCTCCTCTTCCTCCTCTTTCTTCTTCTTCCTCTTTCTTCTTCTTCTTCTTCTCCTCCTCTTCCCTCTCTTCTTCCTCCTCTCTCTCCTCCCCCTCTCTTCCTCCTCCTCTCCTCTTCCCTCTCCTTCTTCTCCCCTTCTGCCTCCTTCTCCCTCTCCTCCTTTTCCCTCTCCTCCTCTTCCTCCTCCTCTCTTTCTCCTCTCCCGTTCCTTTGCTTTCTCCTTCTTTCATACAGCCTTCTCCCACTGAAACCTAAAACAGAACAAGAAATCACAGATCAACAAGATCACAGATCCAAGTATCAAAATATCATTTCACTTTGGCTTCCTGCCTCTGCTTGGCTCAGCCATTGAAGAAGGCTCTTTTTATTTTCAGTGGCCAGAATGGTTCAAACTAAAATGAGAACCAGATTTCAGACAATCACCCAGGGAGCCCAGGGAAAATGTGGGTTTGGATGCCTCAATTTTGAGTGTAATTACCTTCCACTTGGGCCACAGAGTCCTGTCCTTGGCCGCTCTGGGCTCTGAGCAGAATCCCAGTGAGCTGAAGTCTGTGAGTTGCACAAAGTAGGAGAAAGTTCTATCAGTCATGGAAGTGAGGGTTCTAATTTGTACTGATTTGCAGTTGCAAGTTAAAGGCATCTTGTTCAAGATTAGAATAATTCGATCCTGATGGTGCTTCTAACAACAGAATCTACCCCTGTTCTTGAGTGCATTTCTATCCATTTGTTTCCAGATTAGTATAGTGACCTTCCTGCAGCTAGTGAATTTTCTTTACAACAGTCAGATGCCCAGAGTTGCAGGGTATTTATTGCCTTCATTAAACCTATGATCGTAGGGAGAATAGAGTTGCTAGCTTGCCCAACCTAGGACAACCAGGGCCCATGAATTTGTCTTCAACATCAATATCCATTTCCCCAGAGATCAAAGTCCAATCCCTTATCTGTATCAACCTCTGTGACATATGGTGACTGATTTTCATTTTCCTCCCCTAGTATCCTACTGGGCTTTGCATGATTTATCACTTTAAGATTATAAACAGATCTGGGGCTTTTTACTTCAGCAAATTTGATGCCAAACTATTGGGCTTGGGTTGATTTAAAGTCTACATTTTGCCCTGGATCTGCCTGGAGAAATTACATTGATAGAAAGGGGGCATCCCTGTGGTCTGTGAAATGGAAAGCAAATCTGTGATGCTTATGAAATAAAACTGCCTTTTTAAAATGCTCTTTTCTTCTGCATTTGCTTCAATATTTTCCTTTTAGGTAGAGCTCTCAAACTTTTTGTGAAGAGTTACTTTGTGTTTCCCCAATGCCTTGAGATCACTTCGGTAAACATTGGTGGTAGGTCAGGGCCAGGGCTGGGGTTGGGGGTAGAGTTGGGGAAGAGGCAGTGACAGTGAATTACCTGAGCTGAATTAGCAGGGGTCGTGGGAGCTAGCAGTGAAGTCCTTTATAAGATCAGGGTCCTTTACCCATAACGGGCAAACCTTAAAAAAATTTTAGAGATAGGGCATGCTGTAGTAATTAGTTAGAAGATCTCCTGGACAGGTTCTCTTACCTTAAATGAGCATTGTGGCTAAACCAATGTACTTTTACTTCAGCTTTGCTTCCCACCCTCTTCTTCACATTTGGAACATCAGAACCACCAGTACATATATATAATTCCTTATTAGGCTAAAATCAGGGTCTGCAGCACCCTTGGTTCACTCTTTTTATTATTGTATGACAGTGGGCTGACTCAAGTCACATATGCCACAAACCTTATTTCAGAGGAGGGAATTGCTGGGAAATCCTAACATTGCTTCCTATTTTGGGATCACCCCAAAACACCAATGGTAAGCCACATGGTTCATATACCCTAGAGATCAGGCTCCTTGTGACAAGGGTCCCTGTTGAGTGGTCAAAGGACAATAGCAGTGGTGAGACAAGGGCTAGTGGCCTTGATCTTAAGCCTCTGGGTTGTTCTGATCCATTTAGAGAAGATTCCCTTGTTAGGGGATGGTGACAATGAAGGGGCACTGTGGGAGGTTATGTACTGAATAGGCAAAAAACCTCTCTGGTTTAAAGGTAACAGAAGCAGCTGTCACACTAAGGAGTGTTGTGTATCCTACATAGCAGCGCTGCTGCATGCACTCTGACCTCTGAATTTGACACTGTTTTGTAGATTATGTCACACATTGTCTCAGCACTTCGGTCTGTGTGATTCTTCAAGCATTCATCCCATTCCATTCATTAAAAATTTACTAAGTTCTTTATTCTAGTCCAGGTGTGGGCTGTTCGTAAGGGCTCAGTCTGGAGGGGGTAAGACTGAGTCAGTGAAATCTAGAGAAAACAACAACTTTCTTGGACAGTAAGAGAAATTATATGAACACATATGTTGTCAGGCACAGCTCTCCCGATTTTCCAGTCCGTGGGCATACATCTAAGCTGGTAGCAATGCCAGCACATGCAGAAAGGAGAAGTCCATCAGATGGGAAGAGATGCCATTCTTTTTCCAATACTGGGAATCATCAGGTCACCAAATGAGGGCCTTCTTTTATTAAGCCAGTCAGCTGAAAAGAACATTAGCACTACTTATATCCTCCTTCTGGGTCTCTTTGACTGAGGGCCATGAATGAACCCTAAAATCAGCGGGCCAGTCAAGCCCTCAGGGCCCAAGGCCTGGTCAGAACATGAAGTTCCTATACCATATCTACTATGTGCTGGTATCCTTTACTTGCACCCTATTTCCTGGCTTTATAATAACTGATCTAGCCTGCCTACTCATGCTATTGACCTGCCTATAGTTCTTAACCCCTTGTTCCCTTGTCACCTGGACCATTGAACTCAACACTGTATAGTCCTTAGGGTCATTGGCTATGGTTTGGGAGGGATAGGAATGGCGACAGTGTCTCTCTGTCCAGACATTCAGGTCAGGGTGTCTTATCTATTGCATCCAGCCACACTGTCCTTATCCAGGCCCTTATTGCCTTTTGCCAGAATTAGTTCAATTTCCTTGAGAGTGCCCTCCCTATTTTCAGCTTTACCTCCATTCCAATTAATTCTGAATATTGCGGCCAGATTAAACTTCTTAATGCATAATTCTGATCACTCATCGCTCCTTTGCTAAAAAAACAAAAACCAAAAACCTTCCATTACTCTCTATTTAATAAAGTGTAAGCCTCTTAATTTGTCATTCAGACACACAACAAACTGTTTTTGACATCCTTTAGCAGTTTTGTCTTGTGCCACTCTCTTTCATATAGCCAATGGTCAGATTAGATGGAAAGTGCCCTATTTTTCTGTCTTTGATCACACTATTCCCTAAACTTGTACTGCCCTCTTACCTATTTCCAATTTGTTGAAATCCTTCCCATTCTCCAAGATCCAATTTCTATTTCCTCCATGAGGATTCCCCAGAATTGTTATCCACCCCCACCCCTATGTGGGAAAAGTGATTTCCCTTCTCAGATCTCCAACAGTTTGTATCTTTCCTATACAGTTATCACAATCTCTTTTGTCTTAAGTTTAACCCCCTGATGGTGCTGCTGCTGGTCACTACCTGAATCACAGATTTACATGTGGGTGCTCTGCCCAAAGGAATATAAATTTCTTGATAAAGCCTGTTGAGATTCAAATGGAGCTACTTGACTATGCTTTAAACCCAAATCATTCTGGCTCTCACTGATTGGCCAATAATGGGCCCCAACCCAAGCCTCAGTTGGTCATGGTTTGGATTTTGTTATCTTAGAGTGAGTGTAAATAGCAATTGTTTCTGTTCTGGCCAGAAACCCTGAGGGTCTTCCCTTCCCAGACTGACTTTTTTTTTGAATAGGTAAAAGATGCTATTTTGGGGGTCTCATTTCTTAACTACCCTTAATCACTGAAAGGGTATTGCCTCAGACAAACTGAGACCTGGGAAAGACCTTAGTTTAAAAAGGTATCCCACTGCACCCAAGGCCATCTCCAGTCATCCTGATCTCTATCTTGCCACTGGACCCAGTGGAGGTGAGAGTGAGGCTGGTGACTTTGCACAGCCCTGCCTCACTTAAATGCAATTCACTTAGAAGTCACCTTCCTGATGCCATTGGCCTTCTTAAAGAATGAAGGACAAACAACAACCCTTATCTTAGATAACAATATTGAGCAGAGAGACTGGTGGTTATCTAGGGAGCTAGGGTAGACCAGGGTTCTCAGGTGACAAACCCCACTTCTCTTCTGAACTTGCTATACATCATGGAGTCCCAATTGAGTGGTTTTGACATGACCAAGAATACTCCTTACATCGATGAACAGATATGCTTATATATAATGGGCACTAATTAATTTACTCTTAAAAAATAATAACAATAAAATGTATAGCATTTATATAGTGTTTTAAGGATTACAAAATCACTTTACAAATATTATCTTGTTTTATCCTCACAATAACC
Organism: Trichosurus vulpecula; assembly: GCF_011100635.1. Classification (NCBI taxonomy): domain Eukaryota; kingdom Metazoa; phylum Chordata; class Mammalia; order Diprotodontia; family Phalangeridae; genus Trichosurus; species Trichosurus vulpecula. The sequence goes on from NC_050575.1 coordinate 357,573,429, forward strand.
AGGGGAGCTAGGTGTTATTATTATCTCAATTTTAAAAATGAGGCTGTTAGAGGTTAGGTGACTTTCCTAGGGTCTCACAGTTAGTAAGTATCTGAGTCACTTAAAACTCATGTTCAAGAAAGTTACTATTAAAACAATTTTTTTTAAATTAAAAAAAGAAAGTTACTATTGGTATGACGACTCCACAGATGTTATTTGTAACCCCTCCTTTACAAGTTAGTTGACATTTTCATGAGTTACTGTGGTCAAAAATAATGATCGTCTGGTGGTCAGCCTTCCAGTACTGAGAAGCCTTGTGAAACTCTGTTTTGGGGAAATAATAAAACTGTATTTTTTGGTAAAATCCCCCAATTCAGAATTTTACCAGTTTAGACTGCCATTGCTGCCAATTAATAATTGTTCCTGCTGTTCAGTTGTTTCAGTTGTGTCTGTCTCTTCATGACCTCATTTGGGGTTTTCTTGGCAGAGATACTAGAATGGTTTGTCATTTCCTTCTCCAGCTCATTTTATAGATGAGGAAACTGAGGCAGACAGGATCAAGTGACTTTCCCAGGGTCACACAATTAGTAAGTGTCTGAGCCCAGATTTGAACTCAAGTCTTTCTGATTACAGGCCTGGTACTCATGGTACCAAAAGTACTAGGACAAGATTCAGTCAGTTATTGTGTATGACAGATTTAAGGGACAAGTATGGCCTACTGGGCCAACATGCCAAATATATTTCTTTCTTCAACCCAACTCTTGGGCAGTATTACGTCTATGGGTGGGATAATTCTTAGGATTATGTCAAAATGGCTGAACGTGCCACCAGTTTCTTCATGGTGCTGGAGAAAGGCGTGGAGGGACCAGGTTACATTTTGTTAGCAGTCCACCTAGTCAGCCATTGTAGCCTTGCTACTCAAAGCATGTTGGGTGGTGAGAGATCTCAAGGTAGTCATTAGTTCATGGAGTTTTTTTTTAAATTTCTTTCAGGTTCCTAGTAACCTAGACCATGAGGACAATTGAAATTGCTTTATCTTTGTTGCATAATTTCTGTTTTTAGAGAGGTCATGAGGATCAGAGAAGATGTCTCATCCTCCACTTGTTGGTCACATGACCCCAAAATCCAATAAGCTTCTCAAAGTTTCTTTATAACAACCTGGAAAAACCTACACAACATAATGCTGAGTGAGCGGAGCAGAGCCAGGAGAGCATTGTACACAACCACAGATTTATGGATTCCATGAGGACCAACCCTGACAGACTTCGCTCTTCTCAGCAACACAAGGTGCAAGGACAACTCCAAAGGACTCATGATGGAGAATGCTATCTACACCAAGAGAAAAAACTGTGAAGTTTGAATGCAGGTTGAGGCACACTTCATGCTCGCCTTTTTCTCTTCTGTTTTATTTTTGTTTGGGGTTTTTTTTTTTGGTTCTGTTTCTTTTTTCTTATGATTCATTCCATCGGTCATAATTCTTCTCCGCAACTTGACTAGTGTACAAATTAATTCAATGCGAAGTTATTCATGGTAGTTATATGAGATTCCAAGCCATCTTGGGGAGGGGGGGGGAGGGAGGGGAGAAAATCTGGAACTCAAAATTATGTAGAACCGTCTGTTGTAAACTAAAAATAAAAATAAATAATAATATAAAAAAAGTTTCTTTATCTAAAGTCTGTTACCTTTAAAAGATATTTCGATAACCACATTTCAGTACTGGTTTCCTTCATAATCTTATGTATTTTTTGAATTCAAAAATATTATTCTGAGAAGGGGTCCATAGGTTTTCCCAGACTTCCAAAGGAGTACACAATGTCAAAAGAAAAGAAGATTAAGAACCCATGGACTTGAAAAAAGGAAGACTTCCAACCTATAGAACAAAGCCTCTAAGGAACATTCATGAGAAGATAGGGAAAATATAACAGTGAAAAAGTATGGAGGCAAACATATCTTGCATTTTCTTTTCCTATGGCTTGTTAGCTCAGCGTGAACTCTAGGTAGTGATCAGATACTCCTGTTTGGATATGTCTCATGCTTGAATTGTGTTCCTCTCTAAGGAGTTTATATTTCCTTGTAGACACAGAGGCCAAAAGTGTACCAGTGAAACCAATGGTATTTGAAAAGCACACAGAACATAGAGTTGGGAGATCTATGCTCCAGATAATTACCAGTGATGTGTTTCTGTGCACGTTCTTTAGCCTCTTTGAGACTCAATTTTTCACCTGTGGAATGAAGATAACAATCCTTCTGTTACTTACTTCACAGAGTTATTGTTTCATGGAGTTGTTGTGAGGAAAATGTTTTCTGAACCTCATACGAGTTATAATTGTACTAAGTTCTCTTCTGCCACACTTCTAGGAAACTGACTGCACCAAGGTGGTACCGTCTGTGGACCCAGCACAACTGCCTTGAATTCAGGAGAAGGGGGAAATGAGTACCACCCATTGTGGCAGCCCATTTTTTTACTTTTTAAAAAGTTTTTAATTAAAATTTTTGATTCTTCCTCTTCTTTCCCTCTTTCTTTTTTTAAAATAGTATTTTTCCAATTACATGTAAAGATAGTTTTCAACATTCATTTTTGTAAGATTTTAGAGTTCCAAATCTTTTTCCTTCCCTTCTTTTCCTCCCTCCTCCCCAAGACAGCAAGCAATCTGATATAGGTTATACATGTACAATCATATTAAACATATTTCCATATCAGTCATTTTGTGAAAAAGGAATCAGAACAAAAGGGAAAAATGAGAAAGAAAAAAACAAAAAACAACAAAAAAAGTGAAAATAATATGCTTTGCTCTACATTCAGACTCCATAGTTCTTCCTCTGGATATGGATGGCATTTTCCATCATGAGTCTTTTGGACTTGTCTTAGATCATTGGGTTGCATCAAAGAACCAAGTCTATCAAAACTGATCATCATACAATGTTGCTGTTGCTGTGTACAATGTTCTCCTGGTTCTGCTCACTTCACTCAGCATCAGTTCATCTAAGTGTTTCCAGGTTATTCTGGATTCTACCTGCTCATCATTTCTTATAGAACAATAGTATTCCATTACATTCATATACCATGATTTGTTCAGTCATTCTCCAATTGATGGATATTCCCTCAATTTCCAATTCTTTCCACCACCAAAAGGGCTGCTATAAATATTTTTGTATGTATGGGTCATTTTCCCTTTTTTATGATCTCTTTGGGATATAGACCTAGTAGGGGTATCGCTGGATGGAAAGGTATGCACAATTTTATGGCCCTCTGGGCATAGTTCCAGAATGATTGAATCAGCTCACAACTCTACCAGCAATTAGTGTTGTGCATTGGTGTTGTGCAACAATTAGTAGTACATTAGTGTTCCAACTTTCCCACATCTTCTCCAATATTTATCATTTTTCTTTTTTCTTATATTAAACAACCAGATAGTTGTGAGGTACCTCATGCCTGAGGTACTCTGAGGTATCTCAGAGTTGTTTTGATTTGCATTTCTCTAATCAATAGTGACTTAGACCATTTTTTTCATATGACTATAGATAGCTTTAATTTCTTCATCTGAAAACTGCCTGTTCATATCCTTTGACCATTTATCAACTGGGAAATGACTTGTATTCTTATAAACTTGATTCAGTTCTCTATATATTTTAGAAATGAGGCTTTATCAGAAACACTGTCAGTAAAAATTGTTTCCCAGCTTTCTGCTTTCTTTGAATCTTGGTTGTATTGGTTTTGTTTGTGCAAAACCTTTTTAATTTAATGTAATCAAAATTGTCCATTTTGCATTTCATAATGTCCTCAGTCTCTTGTTTGCTAAGAAATTCTTCCATTCTCTATAGATCTGACAGGTAAACTATTCCTTGCTCTCCTAATTTGCTTATGGTATCACCCTTTATGTCTAAATCATGCGCCCATTTCAACCTTATCTTCATATAGGGTGTGAGTTGTTGTCTTATGCCTAGCTTAGTGGCAGTTCATTATTAAATACATGAGTGAGGCTAGCTCTATACCTATGTAAAAAGCCTTGAGACCAGAAACCAGAGCTATAATTCGCATGGGGTGAACAGTGCTTGGTCTTGGGTGACAATATCTAAGGGGAGCAGGGCATACTTCTTCTCTACCCCACTGCGACAATGATTCCTCCTTGTGGGAACTGTGATCTTTGCGCTTCACCTTGTGGTCCTCAGAGGCACCACTCCTTTAGGGCCCTGTGAGAGAGGTTTGCCCCACAACCAACACAACTGCCCCTGTGATGGGATTCTTCTCAGCACCACCAGCCCTTTCACACTGTCCTCTCTGCTGGTCCATTACCATGCCCTCTACCCAGAACTGAATTCACCCTAGTGGTAGTTTCAGATAGCCATAGTTCTGTCAGATGCCATCAATTAACTGAGAACAGAAAATCCAATTCTGTAGGTTCTTTGTAATTGGTCCAAATATTTTATCTTGACCTGTGTTGTATTGTGTTTTTGTCTTGCTTTGTATCAGGCCTGGTAAGTGCATAATAAACGCTTCAGGAACTTGACCTGAAATTTTGAACACTGGTCCTCAACTCTGAAATTTTCCTCTGCTCTTCTGTCCCTGTCCTTTTCCTAAGCCATCCCATTGCTGCTTTGGACCCGCTTCCTTTAGTTACATGGGCACATCCCTTTGCCTCTGGTTCTTTCAGACTTTCTGCTGACCCCTTGAATACATGTGAGCCCTAAACTTCTGCCCTTTCCAGAGTGTCACAAGCTCTGGACTACCCCCACCCTGAAGTTGTGCCCCAACAGGCCTAAAATGAGGTGCAAAACTCTATCAAATTGACATGGGAACCAGTTGAGAAAACGTCAAGGGTTATGTCAAAAAAAAAAAAAAAGCCCACCCCTAGAAAAAGGCCCTGATTTCAACAGACCAAGTGAAATGAGGGCGAGGGAGCCCACCCGCATGTAGATCCCTCCCTTCCATAGAACCTCAGAGACGCCCATTTCCTATCTTTCAAGGCTGGCCAGGCTCAGGAGCAGGGTGCTTCCCAGGGAGCATTCCATCCATTCTTCAGGGATAGCCTAAGTTACTCATGAGCATTTCCTGACCTCCTTCTCTCTAACCACATCTAAGGTCTGTTCCAGGGCTAAATCTTATGATCCATAGGTGCCACTGAGAGTTCTCTGAAAACAAACCCAAGAAAATCATCCAAAGAGCCTGTCTGGGACAATGATTCAGCAAGAAGACATTTGGAAGAAGGTGCTTCTAAGGCTCCCACTTGGAGAGCAAGAGTCCATGGTCGAGGAAGTGAGATGTGTCTCTGCTTCCCAGTCAGTCCTTGAGCCCCTGGAAAATGTTAGACATAGCATTCTCACTCCTCTGCTGCTCCAAGACCTCAAACTCACCTTTCCTAGCTATGTCAGGAACTTTTCTGAATCATTTCAGTCCTAATCCGCTCTCTGACTTCCTTTCCCAGGGGCCTTCTAAATCACAACAAATGGCCAGCACCTCACCTACGGTATTTCAAACGACTGCTTTGGGTCTTCATTAGAAGGAAGAGGACCCTATAGCATTTTTCTCTTTATGTGTGTATCATGGACCCCTTTGGTGGTCTAGGGTAGCCTATGGACCTCTTTTCAGAATAATGCTTTGAAAGGCATAATATAAAATACCTAGAATTAGGAAGAAAACCAATTATATTGAAATATAGTTATCTAAATATTTTTTAAAACCCAAGTTGACAGATTCTAGGTTAAGAATTTCTGCTATTATATATTCCATTTTTCCTGCAATCATTCTATGGTTCTTTTTTCTTCTATTGTTCCCCTGCTTGAGCAGCTTTTTTCTCGAAATAAAGTCACCTTCTGGATTCTCAGCATGTCAAAAGACAGGCAAGAATCTGTGTATGTCTACAATACATTGTCTGCTAAAGCTGCAAATTGCCATCCAGAGCATTCCAAAACTCCTACAGAGCTCACTCCCTGAAAGGGGAGGGCAAAAACCAGCTCTTTCAAACTATCAGAGCCAAACTTTGGTAGTCTGTGCTTCCTTCCAGGGGTCTCTCAAGACACTGGATTTTGGAAAGTTTCAGGAGGGAAGTGATGAAACTCTTCACCACTGTTTCTTAGATTTCCTGTGACCTGTGGGGAAAAGGCAAAACTTGCTGTTTCCAAGAGCCAAGTGGTTGAAATTCCCCATAGCATGAGAAGGGCAGAAATGTATTTTTGAAAGTCAGAAAAAAAAAAACGCTAAGGCTCATGTTGCTAACAACAGGACTAAGGTACGTAACAAGAAAGACCACGCTTGTTGCCAAACTGAGCCAGGAAATATTTCATTTTCCTTTAACTAATCTCTTTGTTTACGTTATTTCCTTTTCTCTGTGGGACTGGTTCAGAAGCTGCCTGTTTTTGTAAGTTCCTTGGCCAGTGTAGATTGATTGGGTCTTCTGATTTCCAGTCCTCATAGCCCAGTGAGACAAAGCTATTGTTTTCTAGGTGAATGAGTCAGACCCCATACTTTGGCACAAAGAGCAAGGTAGGAGAAGTTAACAGATAGGCACCTACCCTACAAGGTTGGGTGAGCCTTTGCTCATAAGTATTCTCAAGATTGGGTAGATTTGAATTCAAGTCAATTCAACAAACATTTATTAGGTGCCTACTATATATCCAAGGCTTTGTAATTGGTTCTGGGAATATAGGGACAACTACAATAACAATAAAAACCAATCCCTTAAGTAGAAAATTGGGAAAGAATCTTTACAACCAGTGTCTCTGATAAAGGCCTCATCTCTAAAATATACAGGGAACTGAGCCAAATTTATAGGCATACAAATAGTTCCCCATTTGGGAAATGGTCAAAGGATATGAACAAGCAGTTTTCAGAAGAAGAAATTAAAGGTATCCATAGGCATATGAAAAAATGCTCTGGATCACTACTGATTAGAGAAATGCAAATCAAAATAACTCTTAGGTACCACATCTCTCCTGTCAGGTTGGCTAACATGACAAAACAGGAAAATGATAAATGCTGGAGAGGATGTAGGAAAATTGGAACACTAATGTATTATTGATGGAGTTGTGAATTGATCCAACCATTCTGGAGAACAATTTGGAACTATGCCCAAAGCATTATAAAAATGTACATACCCTTTGACCCAGTAATACCACTTCTAGGGCTGTATCTCAAAGAGATCTCACAAGTGGGAAATGGACCAGTATGTACAAACATATTTATAGCGGCTCTTTTTGTGGTGGCAAAGAATTGGAAATCAAGGAGATGCCCATCAATTGGTGAATGGCTAAACAAATTGTGGTATATGAATGTAATGGAATACTATTGTGCTATAAGAAATGGGGAAGATAAGGACTTTATTATAACCTGGAAAGACTTATATGAACTGATGCTGAGAGAGGGGAGCAGAACCAGGAGATCATTATACACAATTACAGACACACGGTATCTGTAAGGACTAACTTTGATAGACTTGGCTCCTTTCATCAATGCAAGGTTCAAAAAGAGCTACAAAAGACTCATGATGGAAAAAGCTGCGCACACCCAGAGAAAGAATTATGGAGTCTGAAGGCAGATGGAGGCAAACTATTTGCTCTCTTTTTTTTCCTTCTTTTTTGGTTTCATTTCTTCTTTCTCATGATTCATTCTATTGTCTATAATTCTTCTTTACAACTGAACTATTATGTAAATAAGTTCATTGTGAAAGTATATGTAGAACCTACATTGGATGACATGCCATCTTGGGGGGAGGGGAGAGGAGAGGGAGGGAGAAAAAATTTGGAACCCCAAAAATTGTGGAACTGAGTGTTGTAAACTAAAAATTAAAAATAAATTTATAATTAAAAAAAAACAAATCCCTTGGCAGAGTTGTGACTAGGGTAAGGTGACTGAAGTGTTGTTCCAGAGCAGTGTAATTTATTGGGCTGCTGCCTTAAGCTAAAAAGGCCACTGGAAGTCACCTAGTCCAATACCCCCATTTTACAAACAAGGAAATTAAAGTCTACAAAAAATAAATGACTTCCCTAAGGTCACATATGTAAGTAGTGAATGGCAAAATTGAGATTTGAACCCAGATCTTAGGCTACCTAAATCAAGCACTCTTTTCACTGTATCTCATTGAATCATTTCTCTGAGAAACAGAGAAGGAAGGAAATGGTAAGAAAGAGAGAATGGCCATCAGTCCCTAATCAGACCCTGCTTCCTAATGACCTTCTCCAATTTCAAGTGTTCCCTTGGCCCTTCATGTCCAAGCATGGTGAAACTGGAGGGCAGGGGCTATTTATCTTTCTTTCTATCTCCAGACCTTCATACAATGTCTGATACATACTAGGAGCTTAACGAATGCTTCTCGACTTAACTTGATTCTATACAACGTTGCCCCTCCATCAGTAATGGTAAAAGTCTTTGAAATTAGTAAAACTAGTAAATTATCCCCTCTGAGTCATTTTGCTATGGCTCATCAACTTCAGGTCTGTTCCTTCCCTCTCCCTACCAAAGCAAACAGAGGAGAGGGTATCAGGGTAAAGAATATAATAACTCACTACTTGATATAGAAGCAAGGGTGGGGAACCTGCAACCCTATCATTAAGAGGATTTTTTCTGTGAAGTTTGGATTTGGTCAAAGGACTGCACTTGAGGACCTAGAGGGCCCCATGTGGCCTTGAGGCTGCAGGTTCCCCACCCCTGGATATGGAGCGGGCCTTAAAATTGGGAAGACCTGGGTTCCAGTCCTGCCTCTGATATCTACCAGCTGTGTGACCCTGGGTAAGCCTCATAACCTCTCAGTGTCCCTAGACAACTCCAGGACCAAAAGTTTCAGAACAATTAGCTCCCTGCATGCAACTGCCTTGATAAGGAGGTTTGCTTACCGCAATTTCTCTGCACCAGTGAATTCACAGGTCTAGACAAAATGAATTGTCTATGCCACCCCAAACCCTCATAGTGCTTTAATGTTTCTAAAACACTTTGCAGCGTACAAAAGCTTAAGATTTATAGAGCTAGCTTTTGGCTCCCAGCTCGTGGTGGTGAAGGTGCAACTTCTTTCGGTCGTCCCGAATCCGGGTTCATCCAACACCGGCAGCCACCCCGTAGCGTCCAGGCCAAGCCACCACCTTCGTCGCCGCCATGCCGCCCAAGTTTGACCCTAATGAAATTAAAGTCGTGTTTTTGAGGTGCACAGGTGGTGAAGTTGGTGCCACATCAGCTCTGGCCCCCAAAATTGGTCCCTTGGGTTTGTCTCCCAAAAAGGTTGGTGATGACATTGCCAAAGCAACTGGTGACTGGAAAGGGCTAAGAATCACAGTGAAACTTACCATTCAGAACAGACAGGCCCAGATTGAGGTTGTGCCATCTGCCTCAAAGCCCTAAAGGAACCTCCTCGGAACAGAAAGAAGCAGAAAAATACTAAACACAATGGAAACATCACTTTCGATGAGATTGTCAACATTGCCCGACAGATGAGGCACCAATCTTTGGCAAGAGATCTCTCTGGAACTATTAAAGAGATACTTGGAACAGCCCAGTCTGTGGGCTGCAACACTGATGGCAAACACCCTCATGATGTCATTGATGACATCAATAATGATGCTGTTGAATGCCCAGCAAGTTAAAAGCTACAAAGGAGACTATTTGCAATAAATTTAACATTTGACAACAACAACAACAAAAAAAAAGATTTATAGAGCTAACATACAAGGATTCATCTATAGCATATTTCATGGTGTTTGGACATGAAGAGCCAAGAGACCACTTGGAATCAGAGAAGGTCATTCTCAGATTAGAAAAGTAGGGTAGGGTCAGCTAGGTGACAGTGAGTAGAGCACTGGCCCTGGAGTCAGGAGGACTTGAGTTCAAATTCAGCCTCAGATACTTGACATACTTACTAACTTGGGCAAGTCACTTAACCCCAATTGCCCTGCCTCCCCTCCTCAAAAAAAAGTAGGTTTAGGTTCTCATGGTTATTTTCTATTTCCTTGACCATTATTCCTCTCTTCCTATTTCTTTTCTTCTCTGTTCCTTGGGATAATAGCCAATTTGGTCTAGTGAAAAGAGAACTTGATTTAGAATTCTAAGATCTCAGTTCAAATTCTAGTTTTGCCACCGACTACCTTCCTCTGCGACCTTAGCGAAGTCATTTAGTTTCTCTGGGCTTGTTTCCTTGTTTGTAAAATGAAGATATCCAATTGCCTTTCCATTGTAAATCTATGATCCTCTCAGGGCTGTTCTTGAAAGTCCTTTCCATTTTCCAACCATAGGATTCAAACCACGGGATAGTGACTCCTTTTTTCTTCTCTACCAATAGTTTCAATGAATTGGAATCTTGGTTTCTGACAATCCCTATTCGTATGTAGCCATACCCTCCAATGGGGTTGGGGTGGGAAGAGGGAGAGACAAAGACAGGAATCTCATCCCCTCGATATTGACTGCATGTAGAAGACACATAAATGGGTTATCTCCCACAACATCACCAGCATATGGTCCTCTCTAGCACTTGTCTAAGAAAGGGAAGGGTCAAAAGACAATTTAGTCCTTGCCGCCACATCCCTACTGAGGGATAGCATTTATAGAATAATAACAGTGGGCATTTATAAAGAGCTTTAAGGTTTGCAAAACACTCTGCAAATACTATCTCATTCTATCCTCACAACAACCCAAGAGGTAGATGCTATTATCATGCCCATTTTACAGATGAGGCAACTGAGGCTGCCAGAGGTTAAGTGACTTGCCCATGTTTGCACAAGTGTCTGAGGCTAGATTTTAACTCAGGTCTTCCTTACTCCAGGTCAGATGCTCTCTCCACTATGCCAAGTCTCCACTATGCCAAATCCCCTTAATAAAAGGATTTTTTCTGTAAAACTTGGACTCAATCAACAGCCTGCACCCGAGGACCTAGAAGGCCACATGTGGCCTTGAAGCCAAAGGTTCCCAATCCTGCATGACTTTACCATTTCCCTTTTAAGGTTCACAACTCTGAGAAGTAGATACTACAAATATTAACAATCCCATTATAAAAGTAACAAAACCAAGGTTCAAGACCTTGAAGTGACCTTCCCTTGGCCGTGGAACTTAGGTAGGATAACAGAAACAAAGGGGACCCAAGGTGTCGTCTTCTCTAACCCTCTTATTTTATAGATTGTGAGGCTCAAGTCCAGAGAGGCAGAGTGACTCCCCAGAGGTCACATATAAGTGGCCAAACCAAGTTTCGAATTCAGGTCGTGTTATTCTGAGTCTCACATCTTTTTTCCCTCTGTGTCTCCCAAATGTCCCAAAGAATTCCAACTTGGGTCTTGCTGACTGCTACTCCCACCTCTGACGGTTATTACCTAGGCCACTTTGGGCAAGTTACTTACCTTTTCTAACCCTCAATTGCTTCAACTGTTTAAAAGAAAAAAAGCAGGCTTATATTAGATGATCTATCTGGTCTTTCCTAGTTCTAGGTCTGTTTACTCTAATCATGTTTCCAGTGCTATGGTTGCTCCCAGTGGATCCCTAGCACATGCTTCTAATAAAGCAAATAACCCATTTTCAAGCCTATGGAGAAGGTTCATTGTATGTAGATGTTTCTCTTAAAAGCAACAGATTATGCTCCTGTTCCTTTCGCTCCTCCAGAAATAAAGCTGTATTTTGAAAGCCCCTTCAAAAAGGCTCATTATCTCAAAGGCTGCTAACTATATACTCCGCACCACACTCAATAAAAGCATCATATAACTGTCTTTGAAATTAACAGCCAACTCTTGAGCTTTTCAAGTTATTAAAGACATTTGCCTCGCAGAGAGACTGTAAACCCACTCGACCAGTTATTAGTCAGGGGAATAGAATCCCACTAAATCTCTCAGGGTGTTTCTAACAAAAAGTTTCTTGTGACCTGAATGCCAGGTTTTCTTTCTTGTCTGTTCATTTTAATTCCACCCCAATTACTCCTGAGCAAGGGGTTTCATTCCTGTCAACTCATGTTGTTTATCGAAGCCTGTTGAGGGGATTGGGGTTGAGGCTGTTATACAGAGTGGTTTGTGGTTTATTAAAAAAAAAAGAAGTCTGAAAACAATCACCTATTGTGATTTTCACGGACCTCATTCCAGCCAGTCTATACCTTTTGGGTCCTAGACACCTTTCTTTATTCATCAGGTTTGCTCTTCAGGAGAACACCAGATTAGAAAAGCATTTCCTTCCGTGAAATTGTTGTAATGGGAAGCTTGGGTCTGCCTGGTCAGATAGAGCTCTTGGGAATGGAAGGGACTGGATTCAAGTGGATGGTATCCTAAGACACTGCAGTGGTTGAGAAGGCACTGATTGACTGATAAGCTTGGGGAGAAATGGAAACCAACAGGAAGCCAGTTAGCTAAGGAACCTCTCACTACAAGGAAGGGGGAGATTTCGTGAAACCAGAGAAAATCTCGACTAGAAACAGCTTTGGAGGTCATCTAGTCTTGGTAGAAGACTTTAAAAAGACTTGAGAATGAAGATCATAGATGCAGAGCAAAAAGGAACCTTAGATTTCATTTTGCAGTTGAGGAAATTGAAAAGTCACTTAGTAGAGTGGCTTGTCCAATGTCACACAGCAAGTGTGCAACAGGGCCAGGATTTGAACCCAGGCTTTTTTTTTATTCTGTATTTAGTGACTTTCCCATCATCCAATTCATTTTGATGAATGTTTGAGTGGTAGATGATAGCAGAACACCAGAAGAAGGTGCAAGCCCAGTACCCAAATGACTGTCTAAATTCTGGACTGGTAGGGGGAGTGGGGATTGGTTGATGGACAGGAAACACAGTCATGACCCCATGTACCTGGGGTCCAGGTCTCAATGTCAGGCCTACCAGGGTTTCCAATTTAGTTTCCTCATCCATATGACATTGGGATGATAATATCAGTAGTATTTACTTCAAAGAACTGTTGTTAAGGTTCAAGAGAGAGAAATGTTTTTTTTAATGATAAAGCACAAATATGGATTATTATCATTATTATTTTGTTTTTACCTTGTTTGATGGAGTTCAGGTATAAGTGAATAAAATCACTCCTTTTTATTACTTACAGTATTTATAACTATTTTACATTAATATTGTGACTGTCGTCTCATTGTTCTCACATTTCTGGATTGAGTTTAGACAGAAGCAATGTGAGGACAAGTCAATGTCTCCTGTTAGTCTTTTTGCAAGGCAGTGAAAGGAACAGAGTGTTGGACAGTCAGGAAGACTGGAGTTCAAATTTTGCCTCAGGTACTTATGAGATCTATGACCCTGGGCAAGTAGCAAAACCTCTTCCAACCCATTTCCTCAGTGTAAATAACAAGGACAGCACCTACCTCCCAGGATCAAATGAGGTAACGTGGGAAGAGCTTTGCAAAGATTGAAAAGCCACATAAATGTTAGCTACCATTATGTGAGGTTCTGTGGATTATCCTGTAGGTAGATGAAATTAATACTTTTGAAATTGAATATGAGCACTGGGATGTAAGGTCCTATTCCATAGGTTCCCTGTCAGCATCTTTGGGACAAAGATAGAATAGCAGAGAAGGAAACAGGCATATTTTTAATTCCTGCTACTATATCTCGAGACAAATTATCCCAAAATTATCCCTTAGTGTAGTTTTAAGTTTTAGTAACTTATGTAGCTGATGGTACCATTGGCCAAAAGCAAATAAGCAACTAAGAAACCAAAAACTAGTGAAATCTGTTACCAATTGTGTTGTTATGATATAGTATGGCCCATAATGAAAGCGTTCACATCTTCAATCCATTTCATGCCCATTCACGGTTGGTCCATTTTCCAGGTCTGAACCACGTCTACTACAGAATTTCCAGCAGCTGGGATATTGGTATTTCTGATATGCTCTGATGCTACTATGCCTTCCTACAGTACCAGAAGAGAAAGTAGGGCCACTCACTCTACTGTCCTCCATGTTAAGTTCATAAACATGATAGTTTTGAATAAGAACCTACAACTCTATTGCTTCATCTATTGGTGGATTCATGGGAATGATTTCATCATGGACATTGGTTGGTGTTTTAGGATTCCCAAAAGACCTTCATTCACAGCTACCACAGTCAACTCAGGACTCAGTAAGTCCCCACTGTATATGACCCTGGCTAGCATTTCCTTACTTGGCTCTTGATCTCACCTCTTATGACATAGATGACGAGTTGGACTTTGGGGAGATTATAATTATTATTGCTATCATTGTAGCTATTATTATTGTATACCGTGGTCCATGCCCTTCCATAAATGTCAATGGTCCTAATTACGTGATGAGAAGGAAAGAATTCAAGAAATATTCATTAAAGGTCAGTAGGAGATCTCAGTTCCCCAGAATATGTGCATAGTGGGCCCACGTGGGCCCATGTTTCTGATTTGGGGACCCAGGTTACCTTGCCCAGGTCCAAGTGGAATGATCCCTTTCAACGGGAGTTCTGGGTGATGGCCTTCAACACCAGAGGGGTGGGTTCAAAACCCCTCCCATGATTCCACCCATAGTAGCAGAAGCTTGATTCCAGAGACAATTGAGAGGAGACGCAACAATGGACTATGACGCAACGTAAGGGTGGGAGAGAAGGGTCTCTTACTCTTCCAACTCTGAAGAGTGTTGTTTGAGCAGCTTACATCTTTGAATCACAAGAAAACCTAATTCTTTTAAAATTTCAGGTCTTCACTTTCAGTGGGCAGACTTTGGGAAGTAAGGTACACAGACAGACGTTTGTGGTAGGCCTGAGCACTCCTCACTCTTTTGAGAAGATGCCAGTAAACACCAATCACATGATGCTTTATATTAAAACTTTATGCTTTGTATATTATCCCACTATTAGACTGTAAGCCACACAAGGGTGAGAATTATATCTTATCTAAGCTTTAGATTTGTCTAGTTGCCCCAGTAGCTAACAAATTATTCTGTACACATTAAGCAGTTAATTAATGTTGGCTGAATGAATCCTTCACTAGAAATTTACAGTTTTGGTGCAGTATAAGAAGCCCTTGTCTTCAGCCCTATCTTGATCTACCAAAAGCTATAGTTATCAATATATACTCACATACATCTAGAATCACAAAAACATATCTATATCCCTATCTACCTACAGATATAGATGATACAGATAGCAATATAGAGATAGATATGAAGGTAGAGATAGAAACAGACCAATAGATGGATTGATAGATAGAAATAAAGATGATATAGATAGATAGTAGAACTAAAGAGATAGACAGGTAGATAGACAGAGAGATAGATAGATAGACAGAAGGCTATAGAGATGATACAGATAAGAGGTAAAGAGACAGAGACAGAGAGATAGATGGAGAGAAAGAGATGACATAAAGAGATAAAGACAGAGACAGACAACTAAGTAGATGGATGGATGGATGGATGGATAGAGATGAAAGAGATAAAGATATAGAGACAGATAGACAATTAGATAGATGTAGAGATGGTGTGGATAAAATAGAGATAGAGACAGAGAGATAGATGTAGGGAAAGAGATGATATAGATACTATAGATAGAGATAAAGTGGTAGAGACAGAGACAGACAAGTAGATTAACAGATGTACAGATAGATGATATAGCTTGATATAGGTTTAGATGGAGAGAGAGAGAGAGAGAGAGAGAGAGAGAGAGAGAGAGAGAGAGAGAACCAGGAACCAGGTAAGAAAGACCTGGGTCTGAGTCTCGTCTCTGACACTTACTGGCTGTGTAGTCTTGGTCAAGTCACCTGACCTCCAAGAGTCCCAGGCACCTTTCTAAAACAATAAGCTGCAAAGAAGTTGCAGATCTTCATTGGTACAGGAACTCCCTATATAGGGAACTCCTAGGTCCAACCAAAACACACACACACACACACACACACACACAAACATACTCATTTAATACGCTCCCAAGGGCAAACAGTTTACACAGGTGGATAGATTAGTAATATCTGGAAATAGGTAAAAACAAGTGTTGATTGCCCATCCTAAACATAGCCAGGGATGGGAGGAATGAGGGATCTTTGTGAATGAAGGGCAAAAGCTTCATTGTCTTTTAGCTACAAGCAAAGCTGGCCTGAGGCATTGGGGTGTTCTGAGCAAAGGACCACAATGGCCACCCAAGGAAGGAGCGATTAAGGCACAGGATCCAACCACCACCGCTGAGGTGCCCTCACCTTTCTAACCTCTTCCAAACAAAGTTCAAGAAGGTTCAGGTGAGCTCCCAGGGCCACAGGCTAATATGTGATTGCCCTGCAAGGTAACCTGTAATTGCATAGCAATGAGTATACATCAAAGAAAAGGTAAAAAAAAGAGGAAGGACTCAACCTATAACTAATTTTTAGACTAGATTACAAACGTAACACAGAATTTCTTTTTTAGATACTATGGTGTGGTGGATAAAATGCTGGTGGATTGGTGGATAAAAAATTAAAAGGCTTGGAGTCAGAAAAACCAGGCGTCAAACCCACCTCAAACATGTAACAGCTGTGTGGCCATGGGCGAGTCAGTCAACGTCTCTCAACTTCACTTGCCCAATCTCTAAAATTGGGATAACAATATCTGCTTCCCAGTACAAGCCACTTAATCAGTTTTGGCAGGATGTTTGCATCAATCACATCTGCTAACCCTGGTGAGAACTTACGAAGAAGAGCTAGTTTCTGCAAGGAATCCTGGTTTCTGTTTTCACAGTGCCTCTGATGACTTAGAAGAGTCTCCCCTGTCTGGAATATTTTATGTGCCAAGATAAAAAGAGAGGTAAGAGATAGTAATGATCTTCATAGAAAGAATGAAATTCTCAGTCTGAAAAGTGGGCTACAAAGCAGAGTAAGGCGGTCTCTAGTGACTGCTCAACCTTGACCGACGTAATACAGCACCTGACTCTATCTTGTTTTGTTTTTAGATTGCTTCATGTTCCTATCCTCAAAATACCATATGCTCTTAAGACTGATGTAATTTAGACTTTTTTGTTGTCTTCCACATTAACAAAACCAATCAGCAATACTCAGTGATTGACTAAAAGAAAACAGGAAAAAAAAAACTTCACAACTTTATTTCATGGTGATCAGCTCTAACGATCCCCAAATCTCCACCTTGCTTTGTATGAGGTGGGCAAAACCTTTTCTTTTTTTCCTATCACCTTCTACCTTGTACTACGCTCATTTGTGTACATTTGCACACTTCTTGTGTACCTCCCTCTCCTCCACTACTCTCCACCCCCCCATGTAAAAAGGCAAAAGACAATGATTTTCATTCTTTAAGAAAAAAAATACTAGGGGATTACAGAGTACCTAGGGAGGGAAAGGTCTGGCAGTGATCTGATTAATTTGTTATGTATATATAATTATATATGTATATATAGTTATGTATATATAGTTATAGTTAGGTTTATATAGTTATACATGTATATATAGTTATATATGTATATATAGTTATGTCTATATAGTATGTATATACTATGTATATATGTATACATGTATGGTTATACATGTATATATAGTTATGTATATATAGTTATAGTTAGGTATATATAGTTATGTATATATAGTTATATATGTATATATAGTTATGTATATATAGTTATATAGTTTTACATGTATATATAGTTATGTATATATAGTTATATATAATTATATATATTATTTGTAATATACAATATATGCTGTATATTATATGTATTATGTATATAATATACATTAACATATTATATATTATATGTTATATATATTGTAATATATAATGTTATAGTTTATTATAGATGTAACAAGGAATTTTTTTCACCAGTAACAAAAGTTTCAAGTGCGTGCGAGACCCAGAGGACAGTCATGGAGATTGTGACAGTAGGATGGAGTGGGGTGGGAGGGCAACACATGCAGAGAATAATGGGATGCTTGCAAGTTAAACAAGCAGAAAATGGTCTGAGTGTGGATGCAGTTGTGTTGGGGAGGTGGCACCCATAGCTTCTCTCCCCTCCCTTGTTCTCTAGTAGCCCATGATATTCTCCCTTGTCCTCGTCTAGGGCCATCTTTCTTCTCCCTTCTCCCCATCCCCTGCCATGCTGGCCGCTGGACCACCAGTGAAAATCATAAGACCATGGTCTCCATATGACTGAGGGCAGGAATCACATTCTCTCTTCCCCTCTCCTTGCCCCCATATGCTGTCACACCTGTCCCATGCTGCTCCAGTATGAGATCTACTTTCCCCCTTTCCCATTACATATGACCCTGTTTGAGGGGAAAGGCTGTGTCTGCTTCATCACTATATCCCCTGACCTTGTACATACAGGATATTTAATATGTTTTTGAAAATTTTCTTTTAAATGTTCTTTTTATTCTGAACTTAAGAAATAAAACAAGGATGTCCATAACATAATAGAAAAGAAAAAAAGGTGTTTGCACATGAAACTGCTAATCTATTATGTACAACTGGCTATTCCTTTTAAATATATAATAAAGTTATCATATAACTTTCTTTCTTATTTAATACATTTTTGTGGAGCTGAATTGAATCCCTTTACAATTCCTTCGTGTAAGAGGAAGGTCAACGTACTACAACTTCATTTCTCTTTGAAGTAACACCAAGGCAGTGTCAGATGTTATCGTCTAGACACTGCTTGTCAGCATCTCTCTGCCAGGGAGGCTTCGGTTTAAATGTCCACCTGTCGCCCCCTCAGTCATGATGTCCCATTTTCCATGCATAGGTATTTATCTTTCTAAGTGGCATTTGATGGAGATAGGCATAAGGCTTGTGGGTCACTGGGTAGCAAGGAAGCTTCCTGCTTTGGAATTTATATCCACATGTTTGAGTCTAGAGAAGTATAGAGACTTCCACAGGATTTTATTTATTGCCAGTGCCTCAAAATTCCTCCTCTAGAAACTGTTCGCTTATCATTTCTGAATCCAAGTAAAGCCGGCCCAATATTATGCTTTATAGAGCCTGGAATAGGATTTAACTAACAACAATAACAGCTAATATTTATATAGTGCTTCAAGATTTGCTAGGTTTACTCAAAAACCCTTGGAGGTAGGTTCTATTTTTTATCCCCATTTTGCAGTTCAGAAAACTGAGATCGACCAGTTTGGTGAATCACCTGGGGGCACGAAGTTGGTAAGCATCTGAGGCAGTATATGGTCTCGGGTCTTCCTAACTCCAGGTCCAGCACTCTATCCGCTACATGAATTTACTGCTTATATAACCCGTCTGCTTTGTTACAAAAGAGTTAGTAGAATAACTGTCACTAGGAGGCAGCCAGGTGGCTCAGTGGAAAGAATACTGGGCCTGGAGTCAGGAAGACCTGAGTTCAAATTTGACCTCACACATTAGCTGTGTGATCCTGAATAGGTCACTTAACCTCTGTTTGCCTTAATTCCCCGAAGAAGGAAATGGCAAACCACTCCAAAGTCCTTGCCAAGAAAATCCCAAGGACTGTACGGTCCACAGGGTCACAAATAATTGGACGTAATTAAACAACAACAAAAATCCCTACTAAGCCAAATGACGGGAAGGGGTGTGTGTGTGTGTATTGCATTTCAGAGTGAAGAGTGAAAGTATAATTCCCATTCACACACGTTTTACCAACAATACTTTCCACTCTTTTTTGTCACTGTAACCCTAAGTCTTAAGTTGAGAACTCCCCAAAGCTAAGCCCTCTTGGGTCTCTTTACATGCATGTCCCCAGGAAGATGCACTTTGTTTTGACTAGGATCTGAGCAATTTGTACATTAAGGGGTCGGTCCTTTAAATACATGGTACTTAGGACATGGCTTTTGCTGGCATTGGTGCAACTGTGTTTTAATGTCCTGCAATGAGTTTAGCCTCTGTTGTTTTACCACAAAATACCCAAAGCTGCATATAGCTGCACCCCATGTGTAATTACCCACATTGCCCCATTTGTGAAAAAACTCAATGTGTCCTGGTTGGAGATGTTTATGTGACCAAAGAGAGTGGGCTGGATTCTGCTTGGGGAGGGGGAGAAATAGTTGTGGCATGCGCTCCGTCCTAACCACTCATTCATTGCCTTTCCTTGACCTGCCCTTTGTGGAGAGCCTGGAATGTTAAATATTTCTTGTAGGCCTGCCCAGTGCCTTATTTTATTTACACTTACTCTCCTCCTCTTCCCTGTGGAAGCTCCAGGCCCATTTTTTTCCTCCCTCTAGTTGAAGGACCAAGTTTCTGTTGGAAGTGACACATCAGCTACATTGGACTAATTAAGATAATAATGAAATTAACTCAGTATTTCTAGATCATTATTCTTTCTCTCATCTTTCTTAATATTGGGAGTGCTTAGCAAAGCATCTCACAGGAAGCAATCTAGACAGTGTTAAGCAATTTCTGTAGAAAGGTGGAGTCAGGAGAACTGAGACAGAGAGGCAAATTGAGGGAGAACATTTTTTTAAAGCCCACTGATGTACTCACAGTATTTGTTTTGTTCAAGGAGGAGAATATTTTATAGTATCATAAATGGAGAACTGGAAGGGAACTTCACTTAGAGATCTTCGGGGACCAACCCCCCCAATTTCACAGATAAGAAAATGAGGCACAGAGTAGTTAAATGACTCGCTTAGGGTCACATAGCTAACTGAGAGGATTTGAACCCAGGTCTTCCCGACTCCAAATTCCATGTCCTCTACTCTGCCCCACTTACCTTGCTTATAAAATAAGTGCTTTAGAAAAAAAAAATTGTTTCCTAGTTGTAGCTTTTACCTCTCACTTTCCTAGGGAGCAAAGGAGATGTGTGACATCCTTAGCTGTCCAAATTTCTAAAGACATTTTTTTTTTCCCTCAACAAATCTATTTACTGCTCCCCCACTCTGCAAATAATGTGCGAAAAAGCATTTGCAGAAAGTACAACTGTGGAGGTGGAAACCCAGAGATTCTGTGAATGTTTCAAGCCCACTATAATTCCAAACCATCCAAAAGGAAAAGTCTTAAAATTACTATTCCAAAAGTTGGAAGATTCTTTCAATGAATGCTAAGAATGAAAACCTCTTGCCCCAGTGATAATCCATTTTTCTTCCCTCCCCTGTCTGTCACCCTTCCCCCATCCCCAGTTTACCAGCCAGCCACCTAACTTCCTTTGGAAGTGATGACATCTAAATATAGGTTCCAATGCTCATGTTCAGGTCACTCAAAGTCAGCCTCACTTATCTCTATCAGCAGGTCATGAGGTTTACACCCAGCTGCTGGCTTCACATGGCAAGTGAGAACTTTAAATCTTTGTCCTGAAAATGACAGTTGGCTGCAGAGAAGGATGGAAAGCAGACCTTGGGGTCTTTTGTCTTCCCGACCCCCAACTCCAAATTCTATCACTTCTCCCTCACCAGGATGAGAAAAATATTAGCTGAGGTTAGACGCTTCTACAGCTAATTCATTAATGTTTGTGTGCCTGGATTCCGTTGCTAGTGGAGTGGGGTGAAGCTTCCACAGTGAACTTGGAAAATAGAAACAGGAACATCCAACAAGGCTGACTGGAAAAACACATCCATGAACAGTAAATGTAAAAAGAAAAGGGGAAGAAAAGGGAAAAAAAAAAAGAAAAAGTAAGGGAAGAAAAACACAGGCAGAGTTAGTCTTTGCTCTGACTTTATTAATTGCCAAATCAAATAATTTTTAAAAAAAACTGAATGTGAAATTCCATGTGAGATTTTCTCTGCTCTCATTTACCTAGGACTGGAGGTGGTGCTCTGCAAAGATGGATGACTTTGTCTTGGAGACTTATGAATTAAGTATGTGCTATCCAGGAAGGTGAATTTTTCTTACCTGAAATAAGGATACATAATCAAGCTCTCCACCATCTTCAGGTTTTATCTGGTAGCAATCAGCTACAGAGAAAAGTTTTGGTGTGTTTGCATCTTGTACATTACTGTTTTATGATTGAGTAGCACAGAGTGTGGAAGACTGAATCATAGAATTAAGCTGAAAGGAAACTAAGAGACCATCCAGTTTAGCTTCCTCATTTTGCAAATGAGGAAAAGAAGGTCAGAAAAGTTGAATGACTTGCCCCAGGTCAAGGGGTAGATCCCAGATTTGGACCCAAGTCTTTGAACTCCAATTCAAATCTCTTTCTGCTGTGCCATATACATACATTTATCAGCTCCCTTTTGCTTTGTAATCCTGTGATTCATTTTAAATAGATCATGCACGTCTATTATACAGCTGAATGTCCTTTTGCCCTCTAAGCTGAAGAGAATGAGATATCTATTAGCTCAACCCAACCATCAAGGGCTATAATCTAAGCATGGGTTTTCTCCAGGCAAGGCTTCCCCCAGCAGATGTTCTGGTGAACTTGGGGAGAAACTGTGCAGAAGGAGAGATGGTTTTGGTCACACATGAGGGATGAAAGAGAGGCTAAAATAGAAAATTAAAGAAAGTCCAACCCAGCCCAAACCCTCCCTTCCACTCTGACATCTAAATAGGGAAACAGATGGATGCGTGTGAGAAAACTAAGCCTGGTGCTTTTAATGTGGGCAGTGGCTTTCATCTTTGTTTTATCCACAAGCTGCAGTTAAAAATCATCTATTTTGTAACTGATGGTTAAACAGTAGGACTTTTTAGAATGGGACATCTAATATGGGCCTTGAAAAATCCTTTCCATTTTGAAATCCAGTTTGGAGAAAGGAGTCCATGGAAGGAGGAGAAAAAAAAAAAACATTCTCAACAAGATTCAACTAAGAACAGAAGAATTGAAATAAAACCAAAATGGCAAATACTCACACATTGGAAAGTTAAACATACTAAAATCTTGCTTTTGGCAATTTACATTAAAAGTATATTTGTTTGCTAAACAGTTTTTGAAATGCATCCTTCTGGGTCTTCTTTGCTGGATGGTTTATCGTTTATCTCCCAGAGTTCAAAGGCTGTCTTCCCTGCAATTTCTGGGGAATCCAAGATACACAACTTTGTTTACAAAGTGAGCTGGTGCTGATAAATGGCCTCTCCATCAAACCCTCCCTTTCCTTTTCCTAATTAACATTCTTAACATTTGACTTGACAGTGATATTTTAGAGGGTTAAAGAATAATGTCTGGAAGATATATATGTGCGTGTATTTACCATATCCTCAGTATGAATTACTGCTCTTTGCAAGAAAAAAGAACATAATTTTGTATTCAAGTGAAGAAAAAGGCCATTTGTATCCCTTCTTTTCAAGTAGAAATGGCTAATGCATTTACTTTTTATCTGCCACAGTGTCACCAGTGGATTCTTAGCCATTTCCTTTGGGAGAAGATTATTGGGAATAAAATTAATAAATGAAACATCCATTAAGTACCTACTATGTGCTAAGCTGTGGGGATACTCATAGACACCTAGGTGTCACCATGGATAAGCACTCCTAGACTTGGAATCAGAAAGACCTGAGTTCAAATCCAGATTCAGACACTTACTAGCTGTGAGACCCTGGTCAATTTGCTCAGTTTCCTTATCTGTAAAATGGGAATAATGACACCTACCTTTCAGGGTTGTTGCAAGGATAAAATATGATGATATTTGTAAAGCATTTGCAAACCTTCAAATGCTCTTGTCCTTCAGTTGTTTCTCAGTGGTGCCGGACTCTTCATGACCCCACTTGGAGTTTTCTTGGCAAAGATACTGGGGTAGTTTGCGATTTCCTTCTCCAGCTCATTTTACAGATGAGGAAACTGAGGCAAACAGGGTTAAGTGACTTGCCCAGGGTCACGCAGATTTGAACTCACAAAAATTAGTCTTCCTGACTCCAGAGATGGCACTCTATTCACTGTGCCACCTACCTGTCCCATTTATTAAGTTATTAAGTACTAGCTATTATGATTGCCAGTGAAGACGAGAAACTGCTTTGCAATGATCCAGTGAGTAGCTTCAAGCACTGAGAAGTAGTGTTCAGGATCACATATCCAAGGTATGTCAAAGGCATAATGAGTCCAGGCCTTCGTAAGTTGGAGGCCTTGCCCTCCATCTACCGTGCCAAGCCACTTCTTGAAGTGCCCTAGTGTCTTCCATTTAAGTCTGTAAGGGACCTTAGAGGAAGCTTAGTGTGACCCCCTTGTTTTACAGATGAGGAAATTGAGGTTCAGAGATCATTACTTACCCATAACCACCCATATAATATGTTGGAGAAGTGGATTTCAATCTCAGTCTTTATGACTCCAGGTCTCTTGTCACCATGCTGGTATGAGGAGAAGGAGGAAGAAGAAGAAGAAGAAGAAGAAGAAGAAGAAGAAGAAGAAGAAGAAGAAGAAGAAGAAGAAGAAGAAGAAGAAGAAGAAGAAGAAGAAGAAGAAGAAGAAGAAGAAGAAGAGGAAGAGGAAGAGGAAGAGGAAGAGGAAGAGGAAGAGGAAGAGGAAGAGGAAGAGGAAGAGGAAGAGGAGGAGGAGGAGGAGGAGGAGGTAGAGGAAGAGGAGGAGGAGGAAAGAGAGAGGAGGGTGGGAGGAAGGAGGGAAGAGAGAAGGAAAAGGAAGAAAAGGATCAGGAGGAGGAAGAGGAGTAACAACTACTGACAATTAGAAAGCACTTCAAGATTTGCCAAGTTTTTTATACACATTATATCACATTAACTTCAGGTATTGCAGGTATTATCTTCATTTTGCAGAGCAGGAAATATGGTTGAGAGAAGTCTAGAGATTTGCCCATGTTCTTATAATTTGTCAAAGGGGAATTTGAATCTAGGTTTTCCCAGTTCCAAATCCAACTGTCATTCCCATTTGAATTTTTAAAATCCCCATGATTACTCATTAGTGACAAAAAGTAAAGAGAAGAAAGTAGCTCTAGCAATCTTTCAGCCATATAGCTTTCTCTACTGCATTTGCCTTTGGCTTATTCCAGGGAGTTACTGTCAGTGAAAGGGAATGCTCTATACCTGTAGCCTAAGCTAGACCTTGGATTCAAACATACCTCTCATTTTGCCTTCAGATGACCAAAGACAATTTCTTCTGTGAAAACCAAAGCTAATTGAGAAGGTTCCAGGGTAGTTTAGGAGCTGTAGAAGAAAGAAAGACCTCTCCCCTTAAGAATGTAAGCCGGATACTGCCTGGGAGGTGTTCTTGTTGTTCATCTTTTGTTTTCAAAGAGGACCAATGACATCACAGGGTGGTATCTTGATTCCTGCATGAATTGGATTTAAGTGAGGCAGAGTTGCACAAAGTCATCAGCCTCTCTCTCTCTCTCTCTCTCTCTCTCTCTCTCTCTCTCTCTCTCATCCAGAGTCATCAAAGTCTAGTGGTGAGACAAAAATCAAGACCACTACCAACAGCCCCAGGATGCAGCAGATGACCTGGTGTCTGATGTCTGACCAAGCTCTAGGCGCTCTGCAGGGCCTGTTTTGGCCACTTTTATGGCCTTTGCAATTAATTATTCTCCTCTGCCCATTCCACTGAGGGAAATCTCCATATGCCTGGGGTAGACATCCCCCTAACTCACTGACGAATTTGTGGCCTGTCAGTTACCCTCAGCCTGGTTTAACTCATCTGCCAAGTCAGTTTTGCCAGGATGTGGCCATTGTGCATGGTACAGATTCTTGGGGCCACAGGTGAGATTTGGGTGACAGGTGGATATCAAAGGTGTATGGGCAGCCCTGAAAAGGGCTCTGTAAGCCCTCACACCAGAGGTGCTGCTTCTCCTTCAAGACCCCATTCACCCCTGGGACATGTATTCTTCCTTGAACCACACAGCGGCCCTGTGTGGTCTTTGAAGTTCACATCAAGGGGCAGGTGTGTAATGTCTAGTTATCTGTGTCCACTCTGACACTTTGCCACAATAAGGGAGAATAAATGTCCATTGAAGCATGTTCTCTAATTGCCTCTACCTTGAGCTAAGGACTGCGAACTAAAATAATAGCCAATGCATCTACTGAGGACTCCTAGTGCATAGAACTCTAGGAACACACAAAAAGACCCAGATACTACCCTTGAAGATCATAAGGCCTAACAGGAAAGTCAGGATCCACATATGACAATGCCATCCTAGGATTTAATCAATTTTAATAATAATAACTAATTTACGTAGTGCATCAAAGCTTATAAAGTATTTCCCACACAAGAGGCCCATGAGGTATTATATCTTCATTTTTGTATTTTATGATGTACTATGTTGTTTGAGGGTCAAATGAGATAACTTTAAAGTCAATCAGTCAGTCATTAGACATTTATTATGTATCTACTTTGTATATCAGGTACTATGCTAAGCACTGGACATAAAAAAATACATGAAAATTATCTGCAAACTTTAAAGGGGTAGGCACAATTATTACCCTACGCTTACCAATGGTAAAAGTGCTTAGTATAGTTTTTGTATTAAAGGGCACTACATAAGTGCTCATTCTTCTTCTTCTCCCCCACCTCTTCCCCCAATTTTCAATGAGGAAACTGAGGCCGAGAGAGGTTTTGTGGCTTGACCAGAGTCACACTGCTAATAAGTGTCCAAGGCAGGATTTGAACTCTGGTTTCCTGATTTGAAGTACAGTGCTCTATCCACTATGCCTTGTAGTTACTTAAAAGAATCTAAATCTCTGAGATTATCATAGGATTTAGACCTGAAAGGTACCATCAGAGATTATCTGGTCCAAAGCTTCTCAAACATTTTTCCTTTCAAAAATTATTTTCCTGTTATTCTTTGCTGTAAAGATATTGACATTCTAAGTAGGGTCAGACCTGATCATGTGTATACAATTGCAAATGTAAATTTCATCCAAACTGGGCATTCCTGGAGAAACTTGAGGTATACCTTTTTGAGAACCAGTGTTCTAGATCGACCCAGTCATTTCACACATGAGGACCCTGAGACCCAGTAGAGTAACTTGACCAGGGTCACAAAAGTCATGGGTAGCAGAACCAGGATTCAAACCCAGATTTCCTGTCTATAACTTAAGCACTCTTTCCATGTTTCCAAATTATCTCAAAATGCAAAAAGGACGATAAACCAAATCATAGAATTTAAAACGAAAGTGACCTTAAAAATCAGCTCTTCCAAGTCTCTCATTTAACAAATGCAAAACAAGGAAAGGTTTCCTAGAAAAGGTGAGTTTTGAACAAAGAAGGAATGTTGATGGAAGGGGAATTGGGGAGGGCATTTCAGGTTAAGGAAATGGATCATAAAAAGGCAGAAATGAGCAAATCATGCATGGGAAGAGTTCATCAAACAAGCCATGATTATAAATTTGGCTGTCACGGAAAAAGTGTTAGAGAATAATGAAAGAAAATAACTCATGAAATCTATTGAGTGGGCCATCTTAAAAGTCAGACAGCATATTTGAGCTTTGAAAATGCAGTCACTAATGGCCTCTTCAGGGGTAGTATTACAGTAAAAAGTAAATTTTTTTGGATTTCATATTTGCCAGTACTTGAAATAAATCTAGAGAAATACTGTGAAGGATTCAATCATTTCCTTCCCAACTAACAAAACAAAATCATGGTTCCCAGGAATTTGGTAGTGAGGACAGGGACACAGAAAGCCAACTTTCTTGGGGAGAAACTTCTCAGCTGCTCCATTTGGAATTAGATTGGCTTGACAGGTCATAATTAATGCTGCTTCCAGGAAGAAAGGAGGTGGAACTAACATGACCATGAACACCTGCTTCTGTATGTGACCATCAGCTCTCCTTTGTTTACAATTTGCAAGATCCTCCAATTAAGGCATTCCTCGCTACTATCCAGTGTTATTCCTATCTATTAAAGAATACAACCAAACCCACAGCATCCTTCATGACACACTGAGTCAAAAAGAGGTGATAGCCAACAGCAGTTCAGGAATGAGAGATCTTGAACAAATTCACATCAGTGAAATTGGTAAGAAATTAGGACTCTGGGGAGAGATTGTTGGCTCCTCCTTATAGAGATCTGTACTTTCATTCTTCAGTCTACATGTGAGGACATAAATCCACAGGGCAGGAGAAAGATTGACCCTGGGGCTTCATCACTGTGACCCTTCCTCCTGAAGAATCATATGCTTATTTCTAAATGTCTCATTCCTGTTCTCTGGACCAAGGGGCCTCAGCAACCCACTTCCCAGACTGAATGGGTCAGGACTTCGGGAAAGCAATCCTGTCTTTTGGAAGAATTACAAATGTTTAAAAGAGTAACTGTGGGTTTTCACTGGATCCAGCTTTTCCCTCCCAGATAGCTCTCATTTGTATAAAATGACATTGGATATCCAAATAAACTAACATAAAGATCTTTTATGTGCTAGGCATGCTCTATCCACATTTCCTAGAGGAGTGGCAATAAAATGATAAAATATCATATGCTGAAAAAGAGAAAAAGCCACAGATCCATTTATAGGCTTTTTGTCCATTCTCCCATTTTTATCTTCCACTTTTACCAGTTGCACATTCCAACACAGCAGTACTAAAATACGAATAGCTTATTGACAGAAAAATACTGGTGGTATATGTGGCAATAGTAATAATAAGGGGAGAGCCATATAAGAAAAGTAGACAAATGATGAATAGCAGTAAGTAGCCATCCATGTTTGGGGTATGCTTTGGGCTGAATTGGGAGAGAGGGTTAAGCCTTCTTTTTGAAGCTTGCTCTAGCATAACTGTTCTATGACCCTATAAAAAGTTACCATGAGAGGAACACAGAGAAGCAGGGGAAGACATATATTAACTGAAGAAAAGTGCATGAAGAACCAGAAGATAGCATATGCAGTGACTGCAACAATGTAAACGTGAGGAAAAACAATGAAAGTGAATGCTAGGTAATCATAACGACCAAACTTAGATACAAAGATGGGATAAGAAAACAAAGTTTCCTTCCTTCCTTCTTGGGAAATAAGTGGGTCACTATGGGTGTGGAGCATTGCGTATATTGTTAGAATTGGTTGGTATGTTAGATAATTTTGCTGTATTTCTTTTTTCTTCCTACTGATACACATGTGATATAACAGAGAGGAGGCCAGAAGAACTGACATACTGGCAGTGTGACCCTGGGAAAGTCACTTAATTTCTCAGTATTCTTAGCAATTTTCTAAGGCTATGAGTTGCAAAGAACATGCCTACTCTTAATAGGTGTAGCATACTCATACATGAATGAATCCTAAGTCCAGTCTCCATCCCTATCTTTTGTTTTCATTCTTTGTTACAAGATGGTTCTCAGAGGAGTGGTGAATAGATACATTTGGAATTTAAGATGATATTAAAACAAAAGAGGGAACAAGGGAAGGACACAAGCATTTATTAAGCATCTACTATGCACAGGAACTGTACAATGTATTTTATAAATATCTTTTTTGACCTAAAGAATCAATACAAATTTTAAAAAGAAATTAATTACCATGACAGTCTTAAGGAAGCATACAAAAAATAAATCAAATAATTGTAGGAACACAAATTATTATATCTAGCCCTACTGATGACGGCATCTAAAGAAAGAGGCTTTCTTAAAACAAAGACAATGAGAGTTATTAGGAAACAGACAACGATTATAACTGACAGTTACTTAGCATTTTAAAACTTCTAATGCATTTTGCATTATTTGGTCCTTACAGCAATCCACTGAGGGCAAGTCCTATAGGTATTACTATTCTCATCTTAGAGATGAGGAAATGTGCAATATGAGGAATTAAATGACTCTCCTAGGGTCACACAGTGAGTAAGTATCTGTGGCAGCATCTGGACTCAGGTCTGACCGATTCCAAGTCCAGCATTCCAGCCACTGCTCCCACACTGCCTGATAACAAGTGTAAAAGCACCTTCTCTGATGATCATTTAAAATAGGTTTCAATTCTCCTGTGTCTAGAATAATTTCTGCCTTCCTGATATAAGGAAGTAAGATGGACACAATGAGTTTGCAGGTACAGTGACAGTTGTGTGTGTGTGTGTGTGTGTGTGTGTGTGTGTGTGTGTTTCGATAATTTGGTTCTTTCACTTTAAAGAAGCTGAGTATTGGCCTGAATAAAGGGCTCCAAAGAGAGCTAATGCACTTATAAGGCAATAGTAATAAGTGCTTAGCAACAGTTGACCCAGGCATGAAAACAAACATTGGTTTGGGTCCTGCAGGGGTGAAGGATGAGGCTTGTAATTCTAAGAACAGACAGAAGTTAAGGGATCACTGGCCTTGTTAGCACAGTGATTTAACTAGCTGGCTCAACTGTATACAGGGAAACACACAGCATATTTTACCTCTCCCCCATTCCCGTTGGGTTTAGTTTTCCTCAGAATCGTTTGTGGGGTCAGCTACACGGATTTTTCACAAGTAAATGTTTGCATCCCTGTAACCTAAGGATATGAGAGCAGCCCATGGGAAGTGCAGATGGGATAGAGGAGGAGGGTGGAGCATCAGGACAATATGGGAAGAATCTGTAAAAATTGACATTCTATCTGCCAAATGGGTTTTGATTTTCAGGAATGAACCAATATTTTCACTTTAGTGAAATAAGGACAAGTAAGGACAGACCTAGTCACACAGTTCAAAAAAGAATATACCCTTAGGTATAATCTTGCTGAATGCTATTCTAGGGCAATGCGTCTCCATTTTTTTTTAATTCACGGATCACTTCAACAGGACAAAAAGCCCCATGGATCATCTATTCCACCTGCTCCCACTTGGTGACTGCAAAAATAAAACAAAACAATGTGTCTCCCTCTGCCAAAAAAAACCAAGTCCATTCAGAATAAATTGAAATAATAATACTTCTGTTAACGAAATATCAGCAAAGTGGGTGTCTGATATTTATTAAAAATCATAAGTAAATTGATTCAGGCCAGAAATAAGACATCAAGTTAATGTCACATTAATATTACAAAGAAACTAAGCTGCGAACTATTGTTGCAATAAAAACAGCAAAAGCTCATATTCTATTGACCTTTACAGTTACAAAGGTTTTGAAATAGATATTACCTCATTTGATGCAAATAAGTACCCTGTGAAGTAGGCAAAGTGTTATGTCCATTTGACAGATGAAGAAAATGAGGTAATTTGTGTCAGGTCACATAGCTGTCAAGCTGTAGAATAGATACACAAAACCAGAGTTTACTGACTCCAGGGACTCATTCCACTCTACCTTGCCTCTCAAGAAATGATGAGGGCATAAGTCACCATTGCCTTCAAAGTAGCATTAAGGGTCAAAATAAGAGAGGGACCAAAGACATTAGAGGTCGGCATGTGACTCACTGTCTTTAATAAACTTGCCCCTCTTAGGACTTCCTCAACTTCACTGAAGGTCATGAGACGAGAGGTCATTTTTCTCTAGAGGGATAGCATGTCTTGGTCTTCAAGTTGTATTTATGCTGGGTCATCTAACCTCCATCAGTGATAGTCATGATGCTAATGTTCCAACATGTTCCAATGATGCTAAGTGTAGCCCTGATTGAAGCTCTTCATTTCTAAAGCCTATATTGTTAGGAAAGATACTGGGTCTTTTCTCTACTTTCTGTAATCAGATTCTCCTTGAGTTCTGGATTCTCAGATGGTTTTCAGATGACTCTGGATATGCAACTGATTTTTTTTATTGGCTTTTCTCTTGTTTTATGCCATATCTAGTTTTACTTGTTTTGTTTTCTAACCACTAATGAAGTGATTTCCTCTGGCTTCCTTTCAGATGAGGGAAGCCCCAATGGATTATGGTTCACCCTGGTTCTGCCGGCCATCTGCATGCATCACTTCATATCTAATCAGTCCAAAAATCACTTGATTGACGTAATGTTCTACACAACCAAAGTGAAGATGTGAAAATCACCTGGGTGCCACCACAGGATTATATTCAAATTATTTGGATTCTGCCAACCTCCTATCCCACACCAACTCAAGCCAGTAGTATAAGTTATCAGTACAATATTTGGAACCAGTCCCCAGGTCAGAAGCCACATTATTGGGTTCTGCTAGAGACACTGAGTGGGAATCCAAGGTAACTAAACAATACATATTGCACAGCACTGGATGGCCCATCCATGCAAAGGTCATTATCACTGAATCACTTGGGTTACTTCCAGAATTATTTCTTCTTGGGCAAATTGCTTGACCTCTATGCCAATGGGAACTCTCTGAACATCCAGAAAGTGGTTGTTGTTGTTGTTGTCGTTCAGTCCTGTTTGACTCTTTGTGACCCCATGGGTTTTCTTGGCAAAAATATTGGAGGGATTTGTCATTTCCTTCTCCAGTGTGATTTTACAAATGAAGAACTGAGGTAAATAGGAGTTAAGTCACTTGCACAGGGTTACGTAGCTAGTAAATGTCTGAGGCCAGATGTAAACTCAGATCTTCCTGACTCCAGACCCAGTGCTCTATCCACTGCACCACCTAGCTGCCATAGAAAGTAGGTTTACCATTTTAGAGGCTTTCCATCTCATCTAGACTAAACTACAACTTTGCTCAAGGTGATTCAAGTCTTCCCTATAGGAGAGATATAGGATTTGTAGTCAGGGTTCAAATCCAAACTTTGCCACTTCCTGCCTGTCTGAACTCAAGCAAAGCACTTGTCCTGAGTGCCAGTTTCTTTATTTGTAAAATGTAAGGGGCTAGACTAGATGGTACCTAAGTTCAATAAAACTTAAATTCTGTGAGTTTTTGGCTGTGAAAAATTATGAACTCCAGGAGCTGAATGCCAACCCGAGAGCAAAAAGAATCTACTATCTTCTTTATATACACAATTGTGGACATTCTCAGAACCAATAGTGTTCTTCCTGGTGATGTCTCCCTCCAGAGCAGGTCAGAACTAACAAAAAAATGAGGGGAAAGTACATGGAGGTGGATTTCAGCTCAAGACAATGGACTTTTAATCACTTGAATTCCCCATTGTTGGGACTGGACGCCTTCTGAAACAATCAGAAATATTCAAGCAGATGCTTGGGGGATGGGGGTGGAGGGGATGGAGAGAGATATTGTAGAAGAGATTCTTGTATTCAGAGATTAGGGCATATGATATCTAAGGTTCCATAACATTCTAAAAGGCATTTAGGTCTCAACTGTGTATCTGCCTGATTTAACATGATAATTGACTGTATCTGTAAGGATCTCATTAGGGCTATCCCAGGCAAATTGGTTAGATGACTGGTGACATTTTTCTGGGCTAGCCTGGACCTCATTTCCTCAGGTATCTATGAAACACACACGAGAAGCAATGTGGTCTAAATGGAAATGGTGTCGTTGGACTTGGAGTCAGGCAAGATCGGGATGTAAATCCCTTCTTTGACTCAATAGTTACATGAAGCTGGTCAAGTCCCTTCATCTTGATAAGCCTCCATTTTCTCATCTGCCAAAGTGATATGACTGAAGCTCTGGATAGGTCAAATCACTCCTCTGCTCAATAAGCTCCCATGGCTCCCTGCTGCCTCTAGGACTAGATAGAAGCTCCTCCCTCTGGCCTGTAAAGTCCTTCCTAACCTAGCTCCAACCTACCTTTTCAATGTTATGACACATCCTCCCTTTTACACAGCCTCTTGTTCAGTTGGACCAGTCTTCCTGCTACTCCTCACACATGAGTTCGCCCTTCTCCATAGATCGCACCTTATGCCTGGAATGACTTGCTCATTCGTTCAGTCATGTCCAACTCTTCATCACCCCATGGACCATAGCACATCAGGCCATTCTATCCCCCACTATCTCCCAGAGTCTGTCCACGCTCATGATTGTTGTTTCATGATACTATCTATCCATCTCATCCTCTGCTATCCCTTTTTCCTTTTGCCTTTAATCTTTCCCAACTGTCTCCCTACCTCAGGTCCTCATCATCTCTTGCTTGAACTATTATAGCCACATAGAAATTTGTATTTCTGCCTCTAACATCCTCCCACTCCAATATCCACTCAGATACCAAAGTGATTTTCCTAAAGCAGAGTCTGACAATATCATTCATCCTACTCAAAATTTTCAAAGGCTCCCACTCCAGTATTAACTACAAATTCCTCCATTTGGCATTTAAAGCCCCTTACCTTAGAACTTGAACCACACATATCATTCCAATCCTTTACTCCCTTCCATGTGGCTCTATGATTCAGCTACCCTGGGCCTCCTGGCTATTCCTTACATACACAACTCATTTTCCTGATTTTTTACCTTGATTACTTTCCCTCTTCCCCTCTTCCTGTTAGCTTCTCTTCCTTTCTTCAAGACTCAGCTCAACTCCCACCTTACGAAGGAGGCTTTCCTATGTCCTCCAGCTTCTTCAGCCTTCCTTCTCTGAGAATACCTTTCTATATCCCAGCTTATGAGGTTATAGCCTATTGTCTTCCCCATTAGAATGTGAGTACCTTGAGGGTGGATACTCTTTTTGCCTTTCTTTGTGTAATGGGGGATTGGCTAAAGTGTTGCACATACTCTTCCTCACATGTTAAGTGGGCCGGGAATAGTCAGAGCCTATCTGCATGTGCTTTGAAGTTGAGGGTGGGGCCTCCCATTATGAATTACCAGAAGTGGGCTCACAAGTCCACACGTGGGATGGCAGTGGGCAAAGTAAACTGCAGTTCCAGTGACCGGGCTTTTAAAGGCCACTCCTAGGTTACATCTGTTTCCCCGGTGCTTAGCACAGTACCTAGCACCTAGTAAGCACTAAATAGATGATTATTGGTTGATTGATTCACACATATAAATGCCTAATAACTTGACTGATGGATGGACGTATAAGTATCTAGTAAAACTCTCCTGGCTCCATTCCTAAATCTTCCTACATCTTTTCCACTTGTTTGCAAGCAGCCTTCTCACTCTGGAGATTTCTCTAGCACTGAGGCCCTTCCCTTTCACTGGTGAGAGATTTCTTTCGTGACCAGAATCACCATTTCACAAAGTAGCCAGGCCATCCATGCTCATTTCTACCTCCCCCAGACACCAGGAACCTACTTGCTTCTCAAACTCCTTTCCCCTTTTCAGCTCTCTCTTGTTTTCTCTCATTAGACTGTAAGCACCTTGAAGGCAGAGACTATTTTTGGCTTTGCTTCCATTTGTATTCTCAACACTTAGTACAGTACCTGGCACACAGTAAATGCTTAATAAATGCTTTATCTAGCTGCTGCTGCAGCAGCTGATGATGATGATGGTGATGATGACGATAATGATAAATGCCCCCTTTGCCCTGGCCTCGGTCTTTTTTCTACTGCTAAAGACTCCCTTCTAGTTGTTACTAAGGGAAAGTAAAGGGGAAATCTACACAGTAAAGTCATTTAATCTCTGTTCCTCAAAGTGTTCCCCAGCTTTTTCCTTCAGCCCCAGAATTTCTCTCTCCTACTCAATAATTGGAAATCAGAGAAAAATACAGTCGATGATTTCTGTGCCATCCTTGTGCACACACCAAACA
This sequence comes from Trichosurus vulpecula, assembly GCF_011100635.1. Taxonomy (NCBI): domain Eukaryota; kingdom Metazoa; phylum Chordata; class Mammalia; order Diprotodontia; family Phalangeridae; genus Trichosurus; species Trichosurus vulpecula. The sequence continues at coordinate 357,608,504 of NC_050575.1, forward strand.
GCATGAGGAATCCAAAATGACAGTGACCTCTTCTTTCTCAGATGCAGCTTTAGGATTCCCAGAAGACAGGCACCGATGGAGCTGAGGGCCCAACAGTGTCCTCATCTTTGACTCTGGAGCAACACAGGTGGTCCAGATGAGTCAGTTGGCTCTCTCAGGCATGTGCCTTAGAGGTTCTGAAGGCTGCGGTTTCTTTATACATCCCAGGGCCTATTTCATAGGACACTCCTTTGGTGTGGCCAGAAAGTACAGCCTTGTCTAGAAACTGTAGCCCATTACCCGAACACAAAGATAGACTGTGCTCAACTGGGTAAACACACCAGACAAGCTGGAATCTAATCTGGAAACATTTCATGTGTTTCACAGTGAGGGTGCCAGCCACTTCACTTAAAGGGGTTGGGGGGAGGGGGATGGGGAAAGGATAGCCTTTTTTCCCCCTTAAAGGGGAATTGCAAATTGAATAAAAATCATCCTCTCCAAATGGGCCCATCACACCTGATAATGAAAACAATCTTCAGCAAAAGGAGTATGTAATCCCTTGGGTTGAATTTTTGCCAGAGAAAGAGAGAGAGAGAGAGAGAGAGAGAGAGAGAGAGAGAGAGTGAGAGAGAGAGAGAGAGAGTGAGAGAGAGAGAGAGAGAAGGAAGGAAGGAAGGAAGGAAGAAAAGAAAGACAGAAAGAAAGAAAAAAAGAAAGAAAGAAAAAAAAGAAAGGAAGAAAGAAAGAGGCCCTCGTGTTAAATACAAAAACAAACAAACCATTTTGACTCTCTAGAAGAAACTCAACAAATGAGTACCCCTTGTCAAGTTACTAAAGCAAAAACAAGGAACAATTAAGAGAGCTCAAACCATCCCGAAAGCTCAAGTTTAGGATTTGCTGAACATCACAAACTATTTTCCAAATGTTTGGGGTTTGGCACAACCAAGGCTCATGGTTGGGAAGCTTTCCTGATGGTCTAAAATCTGCCTTTTTCACTTCACCCCTTTGTAGATGTCAGAATCAACTAATTCATTTCCCCTTAAAATTCAGTCTTAGTTAGAGAGTTGCCCAGAACACTGATTGGTACAATGACTTGCCCAAGGTCACAGACAGAACCACTGTGTATCAGAGACAGGACCTGAAACAAGGTCTTCCTGGCTTTGAAGCCAGCTGTCTATCCACTATACCATGCTTCCTGATAAACTAACTTAATGGGTTGCCTATTTAGCTATTCATCATAATATGGATGATAAACCCTTTTCATCCACTTGATTTTTCTTTTGTAGATGGTTGGACAATCTCTGTTCTTTTGAGCAGGCATGAATCTCATTGAGGAGGCCCTGAAGAGTCTCATGTTTGGCTGCAATCACAACATAAGCTTCTCTCTGAACCCCAAAATCCATCATTTAATCATGATTTATCTAGGAAACTTATATGGCCACAAATCATAGAAGACTCCAAATACAAAGAATCAGAATTATAGGCACTCACAAGACAGTAGAGAAACATACAATGAGCATAAGTACATACACAATCCAAGGGTAATTTACATACAAGAAGTAATATATGGTTATCAGTTTGGAAATGGATTTTTGGAAAAGGATGTGGCTGGTCAAGTAGTGAATGGGAGGGAGAATAATAGAATGTCAAACCTAGAGGAAAGTTTCTAGCAGGTCTGGCAATTCTTTCTTGAGGTTTTATAGGAGAACAGGAACAAGAATTTTACAAGATAAGAAGGCATGAACGATTTGTAATTTGTGCCCATGGAGGGAGTACCCATATTGGCAACATTGTGGCTCTTTTGATGCATTTCAATCTTTCAAAGTCCATTATCATCACAGTCTGGCATAAGGAATTCACCTCTTAAGCAGATAGGTGCCTAGGGTTTTGGTTGAGTAGTTTACTCCCTTGATCCTAGCTGATGGAGGCCTATAATCATTAAGAAATATAGAAAATATTTTTAAAAATGGAAACTATATAGCACTGATTAATTTGGTGCTTAGTGTGCTACAAATTTTTTTAATTAACAAAAATCTATTTTCTACCCCTTTCACCTTCTCCCCTCTCCACCACCACCCACCAATGGGAAATTAAAAAAAAACAAAACTCTAGTAACAAATATAAATGGAATATTCTTTAAACTTAATTGAGTTCATGATTCTTAAATCACTTTTATTCAAGTAAGTTCAACACTAATTACCTCCTGTGTGCAAAGTATCACACTAAGTGTAGGAGGAGAGAACAAGTTTAAATAAATCATGGGTCCTGACCTCAAGAAGCTTATAGTCCTTCTGTAGGAAAACTTCCTTTTAAGACCTTAATTCATGTCCATTTCAGAAAAGATGAAGATCTACACTGGTAAAGGAAGTTGCTAACCAGGGATTTTATGCTATACTGATGAAATCATAGGATCTATCTTACAAAAAACAAAACAAAAAAAAAACCATAGGGCTGTGAAATCACCATTGAGTTGGATATTTTTGCACTCATATAAAAAAGTATTTATTTTGTACAAATTAGCAAAAAAACAAATAAGCAATAATCACAGAAAAGTTGAACAGGAACATTTTTTTGTTTTGGTTTGTTATGTTAAGTGAGAGTGGGTTTCTCAGAGTTGGCCTCGTGATTTCTAATCAAGCTTGAAGGCAGTTTCCTAAAAAAGGGCCTGGCTACTTCATCAACTGGCTTGGATCAAGATATGAGTTTCAAAACAATCAATCCCTGGTTCCAGAAACTCACATCAGAGAAAAAATTTTTTAGCAACTTACAGTTTTTCTTGGATTATTATTTGATGCTATGCAGTGATCTCAAGACTTAATTTTTTTTTCATTTCTGCTATGTACAGTGCTTCAAAGTCACATATATCTTAGCTGAATTACAGCTGCCCAAACATTGGAGAAAAGAAGCATGTGCCAACTTAAATGGGAGGGGAAAAGTAGGGTTGACCTTTCTTTCCCTGTCCCTTTGAATATCAGAAACAAAAACTTCGGACAAGATCAATTCACCCAGCGGGGCCTGAGTTTTATTGGAGGGGGCATCGCTGTTAGTCATTTCAGTTGTGCCCAACTCTTTGTGACCCCATTCGAGGTTTTCTTGGCAAAGATACTGAAGTGGTTTACCCTTTCCTTCTCCAGCTCATTTTACAGATGAGGAAACTGAGATAAAGTTCAGTAACTTGCCAAGGGTCACACATCTTGAAAATGTCGGAAGCCAGATTTGAACTCATGAAGAGGTGTCTTCCTGATCCTAAGCCCAGTGCTCTACCTGCTGGAGGTGGCATACATCAATACAATTTGAGGAACCACTTGTGCTTTTTGTTTCAGTTTTTGTTTTTCTACAGGAAAGCCATGTTTGCTGCAGGTCACTTAAGCTGGTGAGGTAGCAATGAGAGGAGGACCTTTGTCTAGGATTGGTGGCCTTTTAATCCCTGCAAAGATGCTGATATGGAAATTATGCTGCCAAGAGAGCGACAGAATCATCACTTGTTCCTTGAATGAGAGAACGGATATAGAGTATTCTGCCAATGTGAAAGGGCTTTATGTGTCAGTGGTCATTTTTCTCATTCTATCCGTTTTACTAAAGCCTCACATAGTGCTAGGAGCTGGGAAAGTGTTGCATCTTTGCTGCAGCTGTTGTTTGCCAATACATTTCTGAAAGCGGTCTGAGAGCAATTTTAACAAACTCTTGCCGAGTATTCCAACTTTTGGTAGATCTAACAACAGTAAATAGAAGCAGTAGATTATGCCAAACATTTTATGGATTATAAAAAAGAAATGATGGCTAGAAAGGCACCATAAAAGGTTAAAAAACATAAACCACAAAAGGAATCAATAGAATTTGATCACCTAGGTACAAAAGTCACAATCCAATAAACTGTGTCATTGCTCTGTGTTCATACAACTGCCCTCTACAATTATTTAGGGTTACTTTAAATTTCTCTAAAACAGAAATTTCCCAGAGTCTCTCTGTGAGTGTGCTTCACATTGACAAAATGAGATTCTTTAAGTGATCTGTGATTTCCTCTCTGTGGGCATTCCTCCCTACGGTAAAGATTAAAGGCTATTTACATCCTCTCATCCTAAGTGCCACCTATTCATACCCTCCTGTCAGTTTTCCATAAAAGGTCCACCCAACATGCTAAGGGCCTTTCACTAACGTTTTAGACATTGTGTGGATGCCAATGAAATGGATGGACTGCCCAATGGTAATCCTTCACTCTCACCACAAGATCAGCCTGCCTCCTTTTCCGGCTATACATCTCCATTAGGACATCCTTATTGTATCACTTATCTTGTGCTATCCTTAATAATGTCCTAAAGCTTCTTCATATCTGCCATGCACTTCTCCATTGCACATTGGGCAGCTCATAACTTTGATTCTTTGAAAACTGCGATACCTATCTATATGCAAGTTTTCTCCCCTATTAGAATGTAACCTCCTTGAAGGCAGGGACCATTTTTGCCTTTCTTTGAATCTGCAGTGCTTAACACAATGCCTGACATATAGTAAATGCTTAATAGATGTTTGTTGCTTGATGAATTCACTATTTCATGACTAACAACCTTAAAGCGTACACACATGTTTGTGAGCTACATCAGAAAATCTTTTTGGTCAGAGTCAGGAGGTAGTAAATAATACGGAAAATTCCCATGCTTTTATTTTTAAATAGGGAGAGGGAAGAAGGCTTCTTGTTGAAATGAAATATCATATGACCTTCTTAACAATGAATGGATGAAGAATGAGAATATATCTGTGATTTCACTGGTATAGGAAACTCCTTCTACCAATGCAGGTTGGCCTCTTCTCAGAAACTTATAGTCTTCTTTAAAAACTGCCTAGAGTTCTGGAGACCTGGTTTTCCCAGGGTCACATAGCTAATGTGTGTTAGAAACAGGACCTGAACCCAGGTCTTCTAGACTCTAAGGCCAGCCCAGCTCTCTACCCACAATACCATGCTGCTAAGATGAAATGATCATGTTTATTCAAAAACAATATGTTCTTTGGAATCTTGATAAACATAATTTAGTGTTATTGAAGTTTGTTCTTCAAGAGACAAATGCATAAGCTCATCTATGTCTAACTTCCTCCCTTTTTTCATGGTCGCTTTGGCTAACGGAATCATGTAGAATATCATTAGACAGATGAGTCCCCGGGCAATGATCAAAGTCAAAGCATGGGAGGTGATGTCACTTGGAGAGATGCAACTAGAGGAGGATGAGGGAGAACCATATCCAGATCAGGGCAAGGTCCTATCCTTGATCTTTCCTGTCCTAGAAAAAAGAATCCAATAAACTAAATCCCCACAAAGCTATATGTGTTCTGCATCCAAGGAGTATTTACAATTTTAAAAATTTTCAGTTAGTCACTAAACATTTATTAAGTGCCTACTATGTGTTGAGCACTATGCTAAGTGCTAGGGATACAAAGAAAGTCCCATCTCTTTTGGTGGAATTAGAGATGGGTGTGACTCCTAGGTAGGAAAGATACTTGGTAGAGAAGGTCTAAAAAACAGGGAGGGGAGAAGGCTACGTGTTCTGCCATTCTATATAAGGCCAGCCTTGATCCTAAGAAAAGATTTCATAACTAAGAGAGAGAAAATAGACAATGCCCCTGCATGTGTGTGTATATGTATATACATATACACATATATACATATAAATATATGTATACATGTAACATATACATACATATATAATATATGTGTATATATACACATGTATATATATATACATACACACATACACACATACATACATAAACATATGTACCCTCAGATTTGTTGGTAGATGTGGGAAGGCAAGTGTGTTGCAGACTTTTCACCTTAGAGAATACGCTTTACTCTTCTCATATCTTTGGAAAATGTGGTGCCACTTTTAAAACCACAGTATAATTGTTTCCTTTTAATACAGTCAAATTCTCCAGAGGCAAGTGAGCTCTTTGTTCAGCTAGCCAGGCAGTCTAATTATCTAGAAATGACTGAATTCTCTAGATAATTTCTGCTGAATAAACATGGCCATTGTTTCATTGAGAGGAAACTTGTTTGGCATTCACTTAATTAAAGTAGCAGAATTCATTCTCCAGGACCACTTTCCCACCTCCTCCTCACTCTGGTCAGACTCTCCTTGCCTGATCAGAGGCGAGTACACTGGAAAGAACATTTGAAATCAGAGGACCTGGGTCCATCACATATAGCTATGTGGCAAGGTGAATCACCTCACTTTTTCTTCACCTCAGTTTCCTCACTCATAAAATGATTGGGTGGTACTAGGTGGCCTCCAAGATCCTTTCCAGTTCTAAATAGATGATCTTAGGAATCCCTAAGGTCACTGAGGCTCCTACAGAATCTCATGGAACTTTTGGTTTTAGGGCCCAGGTAGTAAGAATAGTAGGCAGCAGGATGGGCAGCTAAGTGGAATTGTAGATAGACTATGGGACCTGAAATCAGGAAGATGCATCTTCCTGAGTTCAAATCTGGCCTCAGACAATTACTTGACCCAGTGTGCCTCAGTTTCCTCATCTGTAAAATAAGCTAGAGAAGGAAATGGCAAACCACTCCAGTATCTTTGCTAAGAAAACCCCAAGTAGGGTCACAAAGAGTCAGGCATGACTGAAAATAAGTGAACAACCATAAGAATAATCATTAAAATATAAAATCTGTGGTGCATTCTTCATTTTAATTTTCTATGCAACTACATTCTGCCACTAAAATATTGCATGAATGCCTCCTGGAGGCATTACCACAGGTGACCCAAGATTCTTGTGGGCCTACTCCAGCACTTAGAGAAAACCCTAGACCTGAGCTAAACCTAAGCTGTTAGTTATTCTCCTCAGAGTTCTGGAATAATGTTATAAGGAGCCAGTGATAATAAAAAGTAAAAATCTAACCCAACTTGTAGGTGGTCACACTCCTCCAAGACTGAACCCCAGGCTGTGTTCAGAGCAGATAAGGAAAGGATAAGAATGTCAATTTTTTAAATTTAATTTAATTTTGGGAAGAAGGATACTAACAGCTACAAGAGATCAGGAAGGACTTCATGTGATTCTTGAGATGAATTTTGGAGGAAACTAGGATTAAAAGAGGTGAAGGAAGAGCATTCAAGACATGGGGACAGCCAGAACACAAACATGGGGACAAGGCGTGAAACATCTGTGTGTAGATTGACCCGTAGACCAATATAACTGGACCATTGGGTATTTGGAAGACTAGGAGGGGATCAGATTGTGAAGAACTTTAAATACCAAGCGTGGAGTTCATCTTTGATCCTAGAGGTAATGGGCAGCCCCTGGGTTTATTGGATGGAGTGTTCCAATAAATGCTCAGACCTGAGCTTTCAGGGATGAATTTTGCAGCCGCAGCAACTCTTGAAAACCATTTACTCATCCACGAAGGGTTGCAATCTGCATCAGCAGAGGGAGAAACCACTCCAATTAAAGGAAGGAATGAAGTTAGCACTTCTACGCCATCAGCAACATGATGAAATTCCATTCATGTCTTTCATTGACTGGTGAACAGCACAACTTCTAAATAAGATCATAGGCTCAATTTAAAACCCAAAATCTTATGGAAGTGAGTGTTAAAAACTAAAAATAAATTAATTGATTACATATAAAAATAAAATAGAGGTAAGAATAAATGAATGAATAAATAAACAAATGAATGAATAAAATAGAAGATCATGGCCTCAGAGATCATAGAAGGGAGCTCAGAGGTCATATAGTCATCCAAATTAAGGACATTAAAGTATAGCTAGGTTTCAGGGGACATGAATTGGTCCTTAGTATTCTTGTTATATTCTATATTTATTTTTGACAAGGCCAAAATGTCATTCTTGATATTCCTAGGATAGCCCAGCGTTGGAAATTCATCCTAACCCCCACCCCCAACCCTACCTAATAGTATTTTTTTAATAGTTAAATGATTCTTCATTCCCAAGCACGCTTTTCCTGTTTATTAACTGTGCTCCTAAGGGTGAAACAAAGAGACCTTATGCTACTTTCTTTTTTAAATTGGTCAAACCCAAAGGATACACCTCATGAGAAACAGGAGACAAGAATAATCACAGCCCTCATTTCTGGAAGCAAAATGGTCTCACTTTCCTGAGTTCGCTAGTGTACATGAAATAAATGTTTTCCATCAAAGACTGATTTTGGAAGCTATAAAACTGAAACCGCCAATAAGTAATCTACATAATGAGTTGTGTCGTTGAACTTTTCCAGATTTTTTTTTAAGAATAGTAATCTATACCTTTTGTGTACATTTGCTGAAGTGCTCCTGAAGTGATGTTATTGTAAGTTCAGAATTTGGCTGACTATCAATATCAGGGTTGTGTCTGTCTCTCACTCAATACTGATTAGAAGTGAGGAAGGAGAGAAGGCCCAGGGGAAAATTCAAAGCCGCTTCTATCATTACGTGCTGTTCATTATCAGGCTTGCCTCTGTAGAAATCCCCCCAAAGCCAAGAATAGGAGAAACATTTGAAACGCGTCATCTAATTGAGGCATTTCCTTCCTCCGTAAGAATTCTGCATGTCCTGAACTTGGCTGCAGGATGAGACCATTCTAAATCTAAGAGAAGTATTCCTAACAGTGTTCCTGGGCCTCAGACGATGGTGGGAGCAATTACTCAGCCTATGCTGTGAAATCCTGTAAATTACTGAACATCCTTAAAGCAGCTGGATTAACACATCACCACCTTCATGTTATATACATTAACAAGTTGGCTTCTAGTCATCATCTTTATTAATGCCAACTGTCTTTATTTAGTGTCAAAATCTCTGACCCTCTAAATTCCATTCCTTAAAAACAAACTAATCAGGGGCTGAACAGATGTTTTCAAGGATGTCTTTAAGGTCTCCAATCATCGAACTGTAATCATTAAGTCCAACCTTCTTGTTTGATGGATGGCTCAGGGAGATTGAGGAACTTGCCTCAGGTCAATAACTTTCAGTGAGTCTACAACTGACTTTTACTATATATGCCTATTAAAAAACACCCAAATAAAAAAAACTCAGAAGAGACTCTGTTTTTTTTTTTTCTGAAGATATTTCTGTGCTTATATTTGATTCACCAAAGTAACTTAAACTGTCATGTGAGGGAAAGGTGAGCTAATTAGCACTTGGAAACTGACAGAAGAGTAAAACCAATAGGGGACTGAGGAAAACTGGATTATAACAGCTGGTTTTGAGGACAGTGGGAATATCCAGCAGCATGGTCCCACTCGTCAGGAAGACAAGGGGCCATGTATCCTTTAGGTACATATTAGCTATGTGAGCTACAAGTCACTCACACTGTGTCAAGGAAGGGAGTTTCTACACTGGGAATTCAATACATTGATAAAATTGCCACCTAGAGAACAAACACTAATACATATTTTATGAGTGGATCACTCTTTATCTTTTTATTAAATGTCAAGTAAGACTTCATTCATTCAAATTAATAGAAGCATCTAGGTTTCACAGTGGATGGAACACTGGGCCAGGAGTCAGGAAACTCTGAGTTCAAATCCAGCCTCAGCCTTACTAGCTGTGTGACCCTAGGCAGGTCTGCCTCAGTTTCCTCATCTGTAAAATAGAGATAATAATAGCACCTACTTCTCGGGGTTGTCGTGAGGATAAAACGAGACAATAAAGCACTTTGCAAACCTTAAAATGTTATTCCAATGCTAGCTATTATTTATTATTGTTATGATTATTATTATTAACTTGAAACAATGGAGATCTAAATTGACAAAATTATTAATTATAGAATCCTACAAAAAGAAATACGGTTTTATTATTTCCCCAAAACAGAGTTTCGCAAGGCTTCTCATCACAGAAAGATGGATCACCAGATGATCATTATTTTTGACTATAGTAACTCATGAAACTGTCTGCTAACTTGCGGAGAAGGGCTTGTTGTCGTTCAAACTGTTTTCAGTTGCATCTGAGTCTTCATGATCTGTTTTGGGCGAAGATGCTGGAATCGTTTGCCGTTTCCTTCTCCAGCTCATTTTACAGATGAGGAAACTGAGGCAAAGTTAAGTGACTTGCCCAGGGTCACATAGCTAGTGAGTGTCTCAGACTGGATTTGAACTCACGAAGATGAATGAGTCTTCCTTGCCCTGGCCCAGCACTCTATCCACTGCACCACCTAGTTATAGCATCTGTAGAGTTGTCACACCAGTAGTAACTCCCTTGAAAGGAAGTCTTAAGGAAGATGATACTTCATAAAAAGAGGAGTTTGATAACCAGAAAGTCCTATCTCAATACTATTTATTAAAAGGGAATGTAGTGAAACGAAAAGAACCCAGTATCAGAACCAGAAATCAGAGGACCTGATACTAAATCCAAGCTTTGCTGTTCACTACTTGACCCTGGGTGAGTCCTTAACTTGTTTAAGACTCTGTTTCCTTATCTGTCAAATGAAAGGCTCAGACTAGAGAGCCTCTAAGGCCCCTCCCACCTCCAAACCTATTATTCCCCAGTCCTAAATAAGGAAGTTTAGCAATGCATATGTTTCAGGGGACCAACAATTGCCCCACAGCTCTGCAGCATCCCTGGAACAAAGAGCCGGTTTATAATAATAGGGCCCTGTTGTATTCCTCTTATGCTCCATAAGCATGTTGATGGTGGATTAAGCCACTGTTCTCGGTGGCTTATGAATCACCATGCTGGCCTGAGGTTTTCTGCCTTCCCCTTTGGCAGCTGGAGCCAACTTCTTCAGGAGGTGTGCTTTCACTCGGAGGGAAAGGAAATACCTGATCCAAGGTGTTTTACATTCACCAAACGCCAGTTACCAAACAAAAGCAATTCAACTTTTGGAAGATTTGATATCTTCAGTGTAGCCACTTGAGCAGAGGCTCAGTCCCTTGAAAGGCCAAGTTAAACAAGGCAGAATTAAGACTAAATTGGTCCCCACCTCTAGCATTCATAAATCCACATGGGGGAGGCCATGAATGGGATAGGAAAAATTAAGGCTGAGTTATCTTGGCTGCTGCCCAACCAATCTGTGTGTTCTGGAGAAAGGAGAGGGCCAAACATCATTGCTGTGGGGGCTCCAGTCTAATTGCTTTGCATTCTTACTGTTTGTAAAGCAGACTGTGAAAAGTGAAATCTTTTCCTTTGAATGGTTGGCTCAGATTCCAAAAATGGAAGGAGAAACATTCATCACTGAATTATTTCTACAGCAGGACTGCTCTTGAGGAGGCCATTAATTCAAACCCCTACCTCTAATTCCGCTAAATGGAATTCATGGACATCTGGAGGTCAAGGGTGATATCACTGAAGAGTGGATGTTAAGTGATGGAAGTATGTGAGGAAGGCCCCTCCTCACTCTCTTTTCAAGCACTAATTGCTAATCTAAGGCACAGAGATTTAGCAAAAACTGAGATGAACATTATAGGCATATCTGGTTGACCAGACGAATTGCTGCCAATAGACAGGGTTCTATTGACTTCTTTTGGCAAGGAAGTAAGTTGTCAAATACCTGCTGCTTGTCAGACAAAGCTGTCCTCTGGCTCTGGCCATCAGTTGATACTGTGCTTCTTTGCTCTTGGTCCCTTAGAGGCATCTAGGTGATGCAGTGGATAGAGGACTGGGCCGGAAGTCAGGATAAACCAGAGTTCAAATCCAGCCTCAGATATTTACTAGCATGTGATCTTACACAAGTCACTCGACCTCTGTCTCAATTTCCTTGACTGTAAAATAGAATTAATAACAATACTTATCTCCCATGGTTGTTATGAGAATTAAATGAGATAATATTTGTAAAGTGTTCAGCAAGCATTATATAAATGCTACTAATTCTTATTAAATATATTCTATATTATTATATTATCATATGTTATTATTAGGCCTAGAGGATGCAGTGCTGTCTGATTTTTTATTTATTCTATTTATTTGTTATTGATACTTATATATCATGTTTATTGCTGAAAGCATCTCTCCTTGCTCCCCTACTCAGTGAACCATTACTTCTAAAAGAAGAAAAAGGGGAAAAAAGTGCAGCTCAGGAAAGCCAACCAACACATGAACTATGTTTGACAGTATGAGAATTTTTCCATACCCATAGACTCCCACCTCTGGAAGTAGAGGATGTAGATACATTTTTCAACTTCTCTGGTGCCAAGCTGGGCTGTTATAGTTATACTTATCATTTCTTAAAGATAACAAAAGTCCTCCAACTCAGTCAGTACCCTAAACATCTTTCTTTTATCCTTCCTGCTATAATTTTAGTCCATTTTCTATCTGCCACATGGAAAGCAGCATGAAAGACATTATGGAGGATCTGTATTTCAGGATAAGGAGGTGGGCCTCCTCAATGGAGTTGAAGAACAGATGTCAACGTGATAACTCTCATACAAAAATCAGACAACAGAATCTTGAACTCTCTGTTTAGAAGACATTCATGTGTCATGTCAAGTCAAGAAGAATTTATTAAACTAAATTAAAAGTATTACTGTGTGCTAGCAATGATAATAAGTGCTAGAAGATAGAAAGACAAAAATTAATCACTTCCTTCAAGGAGCCCAATACTGGGGAATAAAACCATACAAGTCAATAAATTGCATTTTTAAAGTGTTTACTATGTGCCACCAGGTACTGTGCTAAGGACTGGGAATACAAATTTAAGCAGAAAGACAGTTCCTGCCCTCAAGGAGTTTACATACTAATAGGAGAAGATAATACAGAAAAGAAAGCTGAAAGGGGGAAGGAGGTAGGCTGGGTTAGCCTTGAGGAAAACATGGTAGAGAAAATCTGGAAAGTCAGTAGTGCAGCCTGGATAAGAATGAAAATAGCTGGCCTGAACATCCTTAAAATGGAGGAACCAGTCAATCAGAGGACTTACAAGGGGGGAAGATACTTCCAGGGTGAGAAATCCAGGGATGTGGTGAACTTCCAAAGTGAAGAGATTTATTTGGCTTGGTAAAATCCAGAAAGCTAAGCATACAGCCTGGAGAGGATGCTGGGAACTTTGGAACTAGTACAGAAATGCAAATATTTTCTCCATCATTTGCCATTCACAATCCGTCCCTGCCTTCTTATCCTGGGAGATTCTTGCCCATACCTTACCATAAATCCTTGACAGAGATTCTCTCCACTGTCTGAGGGGGTCTTCCTCTGGTTGTTTTAATGTCCCAGAGAAACTCACAGACTGCATCCAGGTTTGCTATTGTTCTGTTTTTCTGACTGGCTCACCTCCTCTTCCTGACATACAGATCCTCCATAATGTCTTTCATGTTGCTTCTCATGTGCAAACCATTTTAGGTTACATGATGCATGCAGTCTGCTCATGCCCACCACGTGTGTTTCCATTACTCTTGTGGCTATTTGTAATTTTGATTTTTGAAAATGTGGTGTTCCATGACTCACAACCATAGAGCACCTCTGGGATAATAACTGTACAAAAAAGATGACCTTTTGCAGTAGCAAAGAGCTAGGGATCATTGGAACTGCTCTGCAGTTTTCAAATATGATCCTGCCCAGTCTCCTCTTGCTACTCTTTAGACCTGAGCTCTTGAAGTGCTAATCTAAGATCCCCACTTGAGAAACTGACTCAACAGGCTATTCATCCAACAACCTATCATGCAAAGTCTGTGAAACAGACCCTTTTTCATTCGTTTTTTGGACTGAGTCTCTCACCCCGCTGTGGATTTCTCCAAGGAATCTACTGGAGTGGTGAATACCACAATGTCATCGATTATGAATGACCTAGTCATTAATGGTGAATCCTCCCCTCCACCAGACCACCTTAAATCTTAGTGCCATCCCTCTGGGACTATCTCTAATTTATCCTGTATTATCTTGATTGTACATAGATGTTTGCATGTTGATTCCTCCATTAGACTGAGAGCACCTTGAGAACAAGGACTGGATTTTGCCTTTCCTTATATCTCCAGTGCCTAGACAGTGCTTGGTAATTAGTAGGTGCTTAATAAACACTAGTTGACTGCCTGACTGAATGATTGACTGGCCAATATCAGGAATAATGTCACAAATTGTCTAACACCCAAATGACCCTGTGCCTCTCTGTTTTTGACCTCCCTGGATGGCAATACTCCGTAGATCACTGAACACAATTCTAACCCTTCAGAATAGTCTGACTGCTACTTACTCCAAAGCACATGGTACAGTGCAGGAAAACCAGCCTCCCTGTTGGTGTTCTCTGTGCATGAATGACACCGCACCTTCCATCTCCATGTTTGAAATAGTCTTCCTTCTCTCTGCAGCATCGTGGAACCCCTAGGTCCCTGCAGTGCTCAGAGCAAGTGCCACCTTTTATAAAAGGCTCTCCTGAGTTCCCTAAATTTATCTCTTTCCTACAAACAAAATTATTTCTATTTTTAAATAGTAGTAGAATTTACTTATCACAAATATTTTCATCCAATATAATACAATTTCCTTGGGGGCATGGATAATTTCACTTTTGCCTTTATATCCTCAGAACCTAGCACAGTATGTGATGTTTAATAGGTGCTTAATAAGTGCTCACTGAATTGAATTAAATCTCAGTTATTGCCACTTGATAGCTGTGTGACCTTGAGCAAATAACTCTATTTTCTCTAGGTCTCAAATTCTTCATCTGCGAAAGAATGATCTTTCAACTCTAAATCTTTCAACTCTAAAAATGTGCAATCCTGTGAATTTACTCCCACAACTGCCTCTCTCAGTGTTTGGTATAATATCAGTGTTGGTTGGCTGGTTGGTTGTTATCCTTTGTTCTTGAAGATCAAAATGACATCACTATGCTATAGTCAAGTTTCAATGTGTCCGACTCTGGCTGATCAGACCAATGTGAGCTCAGAATGCTCTACCACAGGTTGGGCACAAATAGTCCATATGACATTTGGGATGGATTCTCTAAATTGGTGCATCCTGTATTTCCTTTGAGCTGTTTCAATTCTGCTTTGTTAATAGGGCACAACACCTTCTCTGATGTGGGTACGCCATTGTGGCAACAATGCGGCTAGCAGTTGCTGTGGGGGTGAAAGATCAACACAAGCCCAACAATGAGGACACTGCCAGCACAGGTTCTTTTGATCTGCTTTACTAAGGAAAGTAGCATTAGGGGGTTAACAATCTTATTTCAGTCTAACATACAAATATCTTTCACTTAGTTCAAGGGAAAAAGCCAGCACCCTGAACTTCAGAGCAAATACAAATTACAAACACACATTATAAACAGACCAAATACAATTCATAGTTACCAAGAAACCATCAACATCTGAGTTCAGGAGCCGGGGGGCTCATAACAATGGCTGGCCCAGAGTCACAAGCCACTCCTCCTGTGGCTCAGAGCCCCAAGGGAGAATGCCAGCCTCTGGGTTTGTAGATCTTGTTCAGGGTCAAAGGTGAGTCACACATGCAACTCACCCACGTAACCTAAAAGCGTCACAAATATGCGACTTAAACCCACGTGGTCTAAAAGCCTCTGATGTCATAAACATGTCATTCAAACCCATGTACACTAGGCTTTCCCTTGAGGCAAAGGGGTCATCAAGGACTCCTAATTTAACCAAGGAAACAAAGGCCAGACTCTTCAAGGTCACTTGATTGAAGAAGCGTTAAAAGCCCATCTTAATTACCAATACACCCATGCTGAGTGGTCCTATGTCAGTGTCTCCCATGTCACACAATCAATTCCAAAGTTCTTGAGAGACACCTTGAGAGCCTCCTTGTATCGCTTCTTCTGATCATGTGAATGCTTGCCCTGTGTGAGTTCTCCATAAAATAGTCTTTTTGGAAGAAGAAGAAAAAAAGACTATAATATCAATGTATTTATATGTGGGAAATACTTTCCACAATGAAGATAGCAATAAGAAGAAGGAGGAGGAGAAGGAGGAGGAGTTGACTGAGGCAGAGGAAGAATAAGCGACTTGCCTAGAGTTACACAACTAAGCATTGAAATGATGCATTTTGTTTTACTGAATTGAGTACTTAAAAAACACACATATCATCTATTTTTGTGTGCACACCATTCTGTTGTGTCTGATTCTTCACGACCCCATTTGGGGTTTTCTTGACAAGATACTGGAGTGGTTATTTCCTTCTCCAGTTCATTTTGTAGATGAGGAAACTAAGACAAATAGGGTTGTGAGTAGCCCAGAGTCATACAACTAGTAAATGTCTGAAGCCAGATTTGAACTCATGAAAATGAGTCTTCCTGACTTCATGGCCTGGCCCTCTATCTGCTGAGCCACCTAACTGCCCCACACACATCTATATCCCTTTCTTATTCCTTGTGTGCTTCTAAAGATTTGGTCTTCTAGGGGAAATTATTTACACAAGTCCGACTATTCCTTTCCAATGACTCCATCATGGATGTATGTAACAAAGATTGTGATACAGACTTTATAAAGTTGAGAAAACAGAAACAGGGGTGGGTAACTATTCGTGTCTTTTCAGTCATGTTTAGTTTAGTTTTGTTTTGTTTATAAAAGGAAAGTTTGGGTCTTCCTTTATCTCTTAGTATCTTAGTATCTCTGTGTCTCTTTTGGGTTATCTTGAGATCTGATTCCTGAGTACCTTTAAGGGTCACTCATAGCATGGATTTCTTCTGTATTTATGTGGTCAGAAAGAGCCACTCTTCTCAACTTAATTTTCCCCAAGTGAAATTATCACTTCTTCACATAGGATAACAATTACAGACTTCACAGAGTCCAAATGTGTTGGTTACACAGCACCACAGGTGAAAATAGGGAGGTAGATATGTTCAGTGGAGAGAGTGTTGGACTTGGAGTCAGAATAAACCTGAGTTCAAAGCCTACTATGGACAAGTCATTTAATTTCTTTGTGCCTTAGTTTCCTCATCTGCAAAAAGGAACAAAAAATATCTGTAGTATCAAAGGAGATAAAGCTATTTTTACAAAACTTATTGTATTACATAAGCATTCATTAGCATCATTAGATCACTAAAAATAAGATCCTTGAAGATTGTTGTCATCCTTCTATTTCAGCTACACATTGCTTGGTATGATCTGGATAAGCTGGAAAATCTTTCTGCAGATCTTTCTTGTTTCTCTTCTAATGTTTTTACCTATTTTTGTGCAGGCAATATTCCATTTTCCTCTTCTGCTATAGATAGATACATATATATATACATACACATATATACATGAACATGTACATACAGAGAAAGAGAGAGAGAAGAAGAAGAGAGAGAGAGAAAAGAAGAGAGGGAGAGAGAGAGACAGAGAGAGAGAGAGAGAGAGAGAGAGAGAGAGAGAGAGAGAGAGAGAATTCTCCCAATGGCATTGCTTCCAGCTGCTATGCCATCCTTAATGGTAAAGAGATAAAAGATTTGATAGCCAAAGTGGTCTTTGGGCCCTTTCTGCCTCCTCATTGTGCTAAGAGTTTTGCACTAAAAATCTATAGGAAATTATGATAGAATATATTTTAAATGTCCATTTCTCATCCCTCTCTACCCCTTTTAAAATTGCAGTTTGTTTGAACAGTGCATGTTGGAGATTCTCTAATTGAACACAGTATCCTGTCATCTTTTTCTTTTGATTTTGTATTTGTTTGAATCCTTGCTCTAATCTATTCGTTATCTAGCTATACAGAAATGTGACTGTTATACCTATAACTAATTGTTTCCTACTATTTAGATATAGTTAATTTCACTTTTTAGGATCTTCCCAAGACTTACAGAATCGTAGAGACGAAATGGAAAATCATAGGTCATTTAGTCTCCTTCCAACTCTGAGAATGAATAGGCATCATTAAAAGTTAAATTGCCTGTATCTTAGTAGATAGGAAACAACTATTTATAGGCATAGCACTGTATACCTTATACCACTAGTGCCCATACTGTTTGGTCTCAGGACTCCTTTATGTTCTTAAAAATTATGGAGGTCCCCTCCAAAGAGCTTTTGTTTATATGAGTTATATCTACCAATATTTACTGTACTAGAAATTAAAATGTCTTAGTATTGTTGTGAAAATAGCTTTGACTTGGTGGACCCCCTAAAAAGATCCAAGGGACTCTCAGGGGCCACTGGATCTCACTTTGAAAATAGTTGCCCTTCCAAGGCAAAATATGGACTTTCAATAAAATAGAGGACTTTCAAGCTTTCTCGGTGAAAAGATCAGAGCTGAATAGAAAATTTTATTTTCAAACACAACAATCAAGAGAAGCATGAAAAGGTAAACAAGAAAGAAAAATCATAAGGGACTTACTAAAGTTGAACTGTTTTGTTTACATTCCTACATAGAAAGATGATGTGTATGATTCATGAGACCTCAATATCATAGTAGCTGAAAGGAATATGCGTATATATGTGTGTGTATACATATATACACATATGTGTGTGTCTATGTATGTATATATGTAGGTATATATATATATATATATGTATATATATATACACACACACACACACAAAGGGCACAGGGTGAGTTGAATATGAAGGGATGATATCTAAAAACATAAAATCAATTTAAGGGATAAGAGAGGAATATACTGAGAGAGGGAGAAAGGGAGAGATAGAATGGGGTAAATTATCTCGCATAAAAGTGGCAAGAAAAAGTGGTTCTGTAGGAAGGGAAGAGGGGGTAGGTGAGGGGGAATGAGTAAATCTTGCTCTCATTGGACTTGACCTGAGGAGGGAATACCATACACACTCAATTCGGTATCTTACCCCACAGGAAAGAAGGAGGAAGAAGATAAAAAAGGGGGGGTGATAGAAGGGAGGGCAGACAGGGGGAAGAGGTAATCAAAAACAAACACTTTCGAAAAGGGACAGGGTCAAGGGAGAAAATTCAATAAAGGAGGATAGGTTAGGAAGGAGCAAAACATAGTTAATCTTTCACAACATGAGTATTGTGGAAGGATTTTACATAATGATACGCATGTGGCCTATGTTGAATTGTTTGCCTTCTTAGGGAGGGTGGGTGGGTAGGGAAGAGGGGAGAGAATTTGGAACTCAAAGTTTTAAAAACAGATGTTCAAAAACAACAACAACAAAAAATAGTTTTTGCATGCAACTAGGAAATAAGATACACAGGCAATGGGGCATAGAAATTTATCTTGCTCTACAAGAGAAGAAGGGAAAGGGGGATGGGAGGGGAGTGGGGTGACAGATGGGAGGGCTGACTGGGGAATGGGGCAACAAGAATATATGCCATCTTGGAGTGGGGGGAAGGTAGAAATGGGGAAAAAATTTGTAATTCAAACTTTTGTGAAAATCAATGCTGAAAACTAAATATATTAAATAAAATTTTTAAAAAAAGAAAAAGAAAATAGTTGCCCTGTACAATTTTTTTCAACAACTGGTCATGCAGTCTGTTTTTGAAGTTCTCTAGATAAGAGATGAATATTGCCATCTTATCCCATTTCACTTTTGGATAGCTTAAATTAATAGTCAAGATAACATTTTAAACAAATGCTTGTTAACTGGGCTTGAATTATTAAGAAGTTTTTCCCTTATATCAAACCTAAATTTACCTCTTTGAGACTTTCACTATAGTTCCTAGTTCTGTCCTTTGTTACTTGAAACTTAATCCTATCCAATAATTTATAATTCTTCTTGAGGAATATCCACAATGGTGAGGTATATGGTAGCTTTAAAATTGTGGTATTTCATGGTTTGCAGCCTTATAGTACTATAGTTCAGACTTGACTTTCCTCTAACACAACTCTCCATCTCTATATCTGTGTCCTTCCGTTGACTGTCCCCCATGCCTCATATGGTCTCCATCATCGGGGCATGCTGTCTCTCCAATTGTATGTAAGCTCCTTGAAACAAGGATTGTTTCATTTTTTTTTTCCTTTGTATTTCCAGTCCTTAGCTCAGTGCGTGGCCTAAGCACATAGTAGGTCTCTAATAAATACTTTTTATTAGTAGCATCATCTGAACAAAAAAGTAATGGAATTGTATTTAAAATACCAATATATACTTTACAGAATTAGATAAATAGAACCAGATAAATAAGTCAAGAATAATTGAAAGAAAATATATTTTAAAAGGGGGGGTGAAGAACTTGAGTTACTTCCAAATTTTAAATTATGCATAAAGAAATAATTATCAAACTAATTTAAATTGGATAGAAAATAGATCAATGGAACAGATTAGATAATTCAGAATTAGGATCAAAGGCACACAAAAGCCTTGCATTTGTACATTTAAAACAATGAAATAATGGGAAGTAATTTATTATTTATTAAAAATTATTGAGAAAATTGGTAGCAAGGCAAAAATAGAATTCAATTCACTCACATACTATAATCTAAAATAAATTTTGATTAGATCATTGATCTAAATATTTTAAAAATCAGAAAATGATATTGTCATTCATCACAATTATGTGAAACATTTTTATTATTCAACAAATAGAAAATTACTAAATATAAAATAGAAATATTTATGCATATGAAAATAAGGAACTTTTAAGCAACAAACCAAGGTATCTAGAATAAAAAGGAAAGAAACACACTGGGCAAAATTCATTGCAGGAAGAGGTCTTCCACGCATGTCTTCAGGACAATGCCTGACACATAGTATTTGCTTCTCTTGTTGATCTCTTGAAAACTGTCAGAAAGAATCTTGTTCAATGACCCTCTGACCACTAATAAATAGATAAAATAGCCATATGCTCACCAAAGTTGTTCACTATTGTCACAGAGAAGATCCAGTGAAGAGTTCAAGTTGAAGGATTCTCTATCCATGGTGAGGTACACTCTTCATAATCCTGTTTGAGGGTGATATTGGGCTGATTGTATCAATCCCTAAAATATTCAGAGCCTCCTTAATAAGACCTATAATCATCCAAGAGTTCAGCTTCACTATTCCCTCATGAAAAAAAAAATAGATGAACAATTCCTATTGTTCAGACTATGACATACAATTGGAAGGACAGACTACAGAGCTGGTGGACACAGTGTGTGCACACACTGTGGAAGGACAATGTTCTAGGCTCAGAATTGAACTGGAAGAGGAGAATAGACTGAAATGCCTTTGGAAAACTATAAACTCCTCTCTGAATCAAAGACTTATCTTTTTTACATGAATATTCTTGATGTTCCATGGCTGTAAGTCATGGAGCCTCAAAGAGTCCAGGGAATTAAATTTGTGAGTGAGTCAGTCAAAGCACAACAGAGAAGCTGATGGCGATCATTTGTAGTCTGCAACATATTGCCAATGAAGACTTTCAAGAAGCAACAGAGTGGCATCAAAGAGATGGATGGTCTAGAGAGGAGTTGGGCTTGCTCCATTGGAATCTATACCATTTCAAGAGATCTAGAAAAAATCCCCCAGAATGGTGGGCACAGTCTTCAGGGAAGATTTGTGGGAGAACATAGATAAGAATCACATAAGGTAAGAAGATGTGGAGGAGTTAGAATGCATCATTCAGTGGAATACCCACATCTATGTGATTATAGATCTATTGAAGTAAGGTTTGTTAATTAGTTTATTATGCTGGTTGGTTTTCAAATATTGCTGTCTTTTTCTTTCTGGTATAAAAGCTGTTTTAGCATAATATATAATTTTAATAATTTAATTTAATAGCATAATATATAATTATAAATTATTATTTAACATGTATTGCTGTGTTTCATTTGTCAGACTTGTCTAATATCTTTGAATCAATTAAAATCTAGAAATACTCACAAATTATATTAGACTAAACTTCTCTTTCTCTATGTTATCCCTACTAGTTTCAAAGATCAAGACTACTTGTCTTATAAAGAGTTATGCAGACTACCATCTTTCTCTCTTCTTACAAACAATTTATATAAGTTAAAGATCATTTGGATAAAATTCCTGGTAAATCCATTTGTTCCTTCTGTCATTTTACATATCTAACTGGAAACTGGTCAGCTAGGTGGCACAATGAATAGAGTACTGAGCCTGGAGTCAGGAAGACGAGTTTTCCTGAGTTCAAATCTAGCCTCAGACATTTATTACTCATGTGACCCTGGGCAAGTCACTTAACCCTGTTTGGCTCAGTTTCCTCATCTGTAAAATGAGCCGGAGAGGGAAATGGCAAACCACTCCAGTATCTCTGCCAAGAAAACCCCAAATGGGATCGTGAAGAGTCAAACACAACTGAAATGGCTGAACAACAACAAAAAACTGGAAATTACGTTCTTTAGTTTCATTCGTGGTGAAACTAATATTATAAATGTGATTTAGCTCTTGGAGGACTATGTCAACTCATTGGTTATTAGATGAACGATGCACATTAAGAATAACCGAAAGTTAAATTTTCCCCCCTTACCTGGGCTGTTGTGATAGCTTGCTAATTTGTCTCTCTGCTTCTAGTTTCTCCTTTTTCCAATCCATTCTCTATATGTCTTTCAAAATAATCTTTCTGAGGCATAGGTCTGACCGTATGCAAATGAATCTTATCAGTTCCAGAGTTACATGAAGTGATGCAAATTGAGACCCACCCAGTCCTTCCCATCCTATATCCGTCATGTCCATATTCTCCCAAAGGTTTATCATGAGGAGAGGGAGGGGTGCACTCAATGTGTTAAAGGCCTTCTCTGTGTCTTCCTGACATTATCACTCTACTTGTCTACTGAGTCATTCCCGGTTCATGTCCATTAACCAGAGCCCATCATTTCTTCATGTCATACTCTTCCTTAACATCCTTTGTTCCCTCTTCTTCAGAGCTCTCCATCAGTTGTATGTTATAGACTGAATGTCACATCATATGTCTTTTCATTGACTTCTTTGTGATACTTGTCTTTAGTTATTCAGATGAAATGATGTCCACACTTCACTGCCATATAGTGACACCAGTGTGGTGTTGGTATTGAAAAGATAGTCCTTTATAAAAATGTGCATGCCCTTTGACCCAGCAATACCACTCCTAGGGCTCTATCCCAAAGAGGTCACACAATTGGGAAAGGGACCTGTATGTACAAAAATATTTATAGCTGCTCTTTTTGTGGTGGTGAAGAATTGGAAATCGAGGGGATGCCCATCAATTGGGGAATGGCTAAACAAGTTGTGGTATATGAATGTAATGGAATACTATTGTGCTATAAGAAATGGGGAAGATATGGACTTCACAATAACCTGGAAAGACCTACACGATCTGATGCTGAGTGAGAGGAGCAGAACCAGGAGAACATTATACACAACCACAGACATATTGATTCTGTGATGACTAACTTTGAGAGACTTGGCTCTCCTCAGCAATATAAGGCTCAAAGGTAGTTCCAAAGGACTCATGATGGAAAAAGCTAGCCACATCCAGAGAATGCAGATTGAGGCAGACAATTCGCTCTCTCTTTTTTCTTTTTCTTTTTGGTTTTATTTCTTCTCTCTCATGATTCATTCCATTGGTCATAATCGTTCTTTGCAACTTGACTATTGTGTAAATAAGTTTAATGCGAAGGTCTACGTAGAATCTACATTGGATAGCTCATTTTACAGATGAGGAAACAGGGGTAAACAGAGTTGAGTGACTTGCCCAGGGTCACATATTTAGTAAGTGCCTGAGGCCAAATTTGAACGTAAGAAGATGAATCTTCCTGACACCAGACCTGACACTCTATCTACCATACTATCAATCCTTAGTTTTCTTCAAGACTAATTTCACAAGGACTTTTCCAATCTTCTAGTTGTCAGTGCCTTCTGTTATAGTGGAAAGACCACTATATTTGGGATGGAGAGCACTTGGTTTCAATTTTTTTTTTTTGCAGGGGGGAGGCAATCAGGGTTAAGTGACTTGCCCAAGGTCACGTAGCTAGTAAATGTCTGAGGTCGGATTTGAATTCAGATCCTCCTGACTGCAGGACTGGTGCTGATTTACAATTCTGGACAATTGAGAAGATATCAGAAAATATTGGCCCATAGACCTACTTTTTCAGCTTCATCAAATAGCAGCATGATAAATATGAGCAAAATAAGACCACCCTCAAAGGGCACATGGAAAGGGAACAAGCAGATTTTCAAAGATGGTATCATATAATAGAACTTATCTTTACTATCACATAATTCATTATGGAATACAAGATAACAGTGAATTGTTTGATTATCCAAAATAACATACACCGACGTTACAATAAATATAACAAAATGAAGCATTAAGATCTAGCTTTCAACATGCTGCCCACGAATATATTAAGATCACACAACTCAAAGATTCTCATATTGTTTATATCAAGAAAAAGTATAAAACAGGGAGATGCATGTTCACCTATACAAAGTGCTCCCTGGTATCACACCTAGGGCAATACAGCAGGATCATATCCAAATGGAAGAGGGATTCCCAGATGTTCTTGCTTGTAGATGACAATGTACCAATTGCAGTGAACCTTGAAAAGCTACAAGGCCTTCTCTACAAACAGCAGTCATTCAAAAGAGATTGACTTAGCTTTCTATGATAGAAAAAACAAACAGATGAAGAAGCCATATTGCCCAGAATAGATTAGATGAAGTCGGATGGGAAGCTTCAAGTTAGGCCTATATCTTGGAGATGAAGATGAACAATGAAGTGGGACAAGAACTGCTTGATGAGATAGGACTGGACCAGTGTATTTGGGAAGATTTTCATAGTACTTTTAGCAATCCTGAACTGTTCATTGCTTTGAAAGCTCATATTTTTTAATAACAGTATCATCAGTGATGGATGACTATGGATCATGGAGTACAATAATTTCTCTGGACTCGTCTAGGCTAGTCTTTAGAGAAGATAAAATAAACTATACTTAAAGTCTTTCCAAGTTGGTAGAAGCTATCAGTATTTGTACAATGTGATATGTGTGAGTGTGTATATGTATATAATATACATATTATATATAATATAAATATATATATACACACACATAGACACACATGTACAACTTTAATGTGAAATTTTTGGATGTTGCCTCCTCCATTAGAATTTTAACTCATTGAGGACAGGGACCATGTTTTTGCCTTTCTTTGTATCTCAAGGGCTTAGCACAAGGCCTAGTACATTGTAGGTACTAAATAAATGCTTCTTGACTTGAGTTACAATGTGTCTTTTACCTTTAGAATATGAAAAAGGAAATCTTAACTCTCAGAATTATAAAACCTTTGATTTGGAAGGAATCTCAAAGATCAGAAAGCCTGACCCATACCGCGTATGCTAGAATCAGTTCTACCCAATTTGGAAGAGCCTACTGTTAAATTTTCAGTGTGAGCATTTGCATCTTGGAAATCAGCAATGGCTACAAATCGGGGATTGATTTGTCATTTTGTCGATTGTCTCTACTTAAGAAAGTGATGGAAAAAATGTTAATAATTTAAATTGAACTTAAAAGTAAAAGTGTTTTCAGGACACATTTGCGGGGGGAGGAGGGAGGCGATCCAGTTGTTAAACATTTACCTGCATGCTCTTATCCATACCCACATAAGTTCTGCTACAAAGTTCAAAGTGGCCATACAAACTCTTACCAAAGACTCTCCAGTGAGTCAGCACTTACTAAATGTTTGTTGACTGACCGATTATAGTAGAAAGAACACTGATCTTAGGGTCGGAAGAGGCTAGAGTTAATTAGCCTCCTTGAGTCTCAGTGAAATATCTCTGCTACTGACCTGGGGAGAGGGGAGAGGAGGAATGAGATCATGTCTATTGGGCACCTTGCAAAATTAAAATTCTATAGAAACGGCAGAGATGAGAGTTCTGGCCAAGACTTGGAGAAACTAATGATGCCTCCGTGTCATGAGAAGGTGTTAGATGGGACTTTCATGTAGGGTATGCAGGCATTACCCACACCCATATTTATCTCAAAATTCAAGTCCATATTGGAGAGGAACCTTTCATTCAAATTTGCTTGATTTTATAGTGTGCTAACGCAAATTTCCACAAAGAAAAAAAAAAAACAAAGAAAACAAGCAAGGAAACCGAAAGTATTGTTTTAGGAACACCAAAACTAGTGGGGGAATGAAGAGAGAGGTTTGTTTATTTTCTATGTACAGATTGTGGCCTTAAAAGGAATCTTGTAATCAGGATATCTCAGGTCACCTGGAGAACATCTCTAACCTTTTGAAGCTCATGGGCCCTTCCTTAAATTGTCACATGACATTTCTGTCAGAGATGGACTAGGGTTGGGTAACTGGAACATTCACTATGAGAAAATAAGAGTGAGAAAGCTAGATGTGGCCTTTCCTGAATGTGTGCCCAGGAGACCCATAACTAACAGGACTTAAGGAAGGGTTGTATATTGAATAAGGATGTCAGCCTAAATTCCAATGGATGATATTATATGTAATACAGGGTATTACAACCCATGAGTGTGGCATTACTAATGTTATGTCGATTGAAAAAACTTTGTTCATTCATTTCAGTCATGTCTGACTCTTTGTGACCCCATTTGGGATCTTCTTGGCAGAGATACTGAAGTGGTTTGCCATTTTCTTCTCTACTTTATTTTACAGATGAGGAAACTGAGGTAAACAGGGTTAAGTGACTTGCCCAGGATCACACCTTGCCCAGGGGCACATCACTACCAAATGTCTGAGGCTGGATTTGAACTGAGGTTTTCCTGACTTCAGTCCCAGCACTCTATCCACTTCGCCGTCTAGCTGCCCAGTCAAGTAATTCTACAAGGATTTATTAAGTTCCAAGGGTGTACCAGACCATGTGCTAGGCTCTGGAGATAGAAAGACCAAAAAAAATGGAACAGCGCTTGCCTTCGAGAAGCTTACATTCTGTTGGGAGAGATGACATGTACAGATGAGTATATGCAAAGGATCAAGAGGAAGGCCCCTGCCCCATTGGGTGAATGTTATGGAAGATGTACTGGGAAATATGGAGGACAATTACAGAGGATGAAGAAGAGTGGGCAGTAGATTGCCATCTACTCCACTGCAGTGAGAGTCCTTACAGGTTACGTCTTATCCACTGAAGTATTCAGATACATACTCTGTCTATACCACAATAGCATAATTAATTTTTTCCCTCTCAGATCTAAGTTTTCATCAGTTTAGGGGGGTCCCAGTGAGGAACTCCCTCCGCTAGGGCAGAGCAGCATGTTCTCTGTAACTCATGGCCTTAGAGCAGGATTCTTCATCTTTCATGTACGTTGTAGACACCCCTGGCAGTCTGGTGAAGCCTATGGACCCCTTCTCTCAATACTATATGCAAATGCATTGAAATACAGTTGTCAAAATGTTTTTTTTAAAAAATTCACAGACCCCAGATTACAACCTCTTACCTTAAAATGTTGTCTGGGGGATGGGGCAGCTAGGTGGCAAAGTTCATAGAGCACTGGCCCTGGAGTCAGGAGAATCTGAGTTCAAATCTGCTCTCAGACACTTAATAGCTGTGTGACCCTAGGCAAGTCACTTTACCCCAATTGCCTCAAAAACAAAAACAAAAAAGAATACTGTCCAGGGCAACTGAGTCATTAAGTGACTTGGCCAGGGTCACACAACTAGCAAGTGTCAGAAGCAAGACTTGAAACCAGATCTTCCTGACCATCAAAGTCAGTAATCTGTTATGACATGCTATCTCTACTATAATCATTAGAATTATAATATCTGCCATATACAATAACCGAGTTCTAAGGCAATTCCAATTTCAATTGGACACATCCTCAAAGGAAGGGGTGGGGGGTAAGTATGATAGCTAACATTTATATAGCATTTACTATGTGCCAAGTACTGTGCTAAATGCTTTACAATTATTATGTCATTTGATCCTCATAACTGTGAGGGAGACACTATTATTATTCTCCTTTACAGGTGAGGAAACTGAGGCAAATAGAGGTTAAGTGACTTGCTCACAGCTAGTGAGTCTCCAAGGTTGGATTTGAACTGACGCAGAAGCAAGACTTGAAACCAGGTCTTCCTGACTATGAAGCCAGTTATCTATGACCTAACTACGAAGCCAGTGCTTTATCCATCATGCCACCTAGAAGGTACAGATTGGGTTGTTTTCCTCTATTTTCTTTTAGTGCCTACTAAGTGACCAGGGAGAAAAACAAAATGGAATAATATTTCTTGGACCATTTGATCTCTGTTTTTCACCTTCCAAAAAAAAAAAAAAACCTTGAAGAAAGAAATCACAATTTTGCAAACACTATGGAATGTACTCCATTAGCCTGGTGACATCTGATAGAACTCCCCAAGTTCATCCCTGAAAACATGAGCTTGCTACCTCTTAAGTTCTATGGATCTTCTATGCCTTTCAGTGAATCAGGTCTCAAATTCAGTTTTGTATAATATTCTAACTCTGGAGAAAGCAAGGTTTGGGTTTTTGTTGTGGTTGTGGTTGTTATCATTGCCAATTTTTTTAATCTGTTCTCTGCCTAGGCTTGAGATGGATAATGTGGAGAAGAAAAATTGTAAGTAGAGGCCTCAGTCACTTCAAGGATAGGCAGGAAGGGAGAAATCGACTCCATTCTTAGTCACCTACATCCCTTTCCATGGGATCTTCTGCTTTTCTTGGCTACTTCTCAAATAATTTCAAATTTTCTCTCACCGTATTCAGGTTATGAGGTCTGACAAGATCATGGTCTGAAGTACTGGGGTTCTCCAGCACATTTTCAAAATGATTTCAGAATCCAATCTATCACTCTGAAATTTGATTTGGAGGAAACAGGAAATGGAACACATTTCTAAGCAAATGCTTTCCCTGATTACTTACACATGCAAATCTAGGAGCTAAGTTTAGATTTGTAATTAGGCAAGTTGGTATTTTGGGACTGAGTTTACTGGCCAAAATAGACATCCAAGATAGCGATCTTGTCCATAGTTTTCAGTGATTTCTCTTGGCTCTGCAGTCTCAGAGTGCACCTTATGAGATGCCTTTGGCTGTCAGGTCTCAGTGACAGAAATAAAATTGCCAAGAAGAAATGGATGTCATCCAGAGGGCACAATAAGGTGTGTGAACCCTTCTGGAATAAGGCAATAATAATCACAAATGACATTTAAATAGTGCCTCATAGCTTAAAGATCACCTTTCTCACAATGGCCATAAGAATCCTATAAGGTAGATAGTGGTAAAATTATCTTCTCTTTTACAGAAGATGAAATTGAGAATCAGAAAGTTTCAGCAACTTGCCGAAGGTCATATGGCTAGTAACTGACAGAGCCAAAATTTAAAATTCTATTTCCACCAATCCACTAAGTAAGTTCCTACTAAGTATGTTGCTTGAAAATATTTGACATGTGTTGCTTTTCTGGACAGCAAAATGAATGGTGCAGCCCTAATGAATTCTGCTAAAACTAATCAATATGGCAGCCAAGAAAACTAACACAGTCTTGGACTGCATTAAAAAGAAGTGTAACAGTCAGGAGAGGGAGGCGATGATCCTGTCTCTTCCCTGATCAGACCATATCTGAAGTGGTGTATTCACTTCTGAGCATCACATTTTAAGAAGGAAAGTGACAAGCTGGTGAGGATCCAAAGGAATCAGTCAATAAGCAATCATTAAGTACTTACTGTGCTTACTCTGCCAGGCACCATGCTAAACTCTAGGGATACAAAGAAAGGACAGTCCCCTCGAGAACCTCACAAATAACTACATACAAATAAGATTTTATACATATGTATATATGAAAAATAGGAAATAATCAACAGAGGGAAGGCATTAGAATTAAGAGAGAGTGAGAAAGGCTTCCTGTAGAAAGTGGTCTTTCAGCTGGATCTTGAAGGTGCCAGAAAAGTCAGGAGGCAGAGGTGAGGAGGAGAGCATTCTAGGCAGGGTGGACAGCCAGGAGGCCAGTGTCACCAGGTTATATAGTACAATGGGTGAGAGGTATAAGAAGCCTAGGAAGGTGGAGGTGGGGTGTGGGGTTACATTATGAAGACCTTTGATTTTTATTTTTTGATTTTATATTTGATCCTGAAGGTGATAGGGAGCCATTAGAGTTTATCAATGGGTGCGTGCGTGTGTGTGTGTGTGTGTGTGTGTGTGTGTGTGTGTGTGTGTGACATAGTCAGAACTATTCTTTAGAAAAAATCAATTTGATAGCCAAATGGATGGAGTGGAGGGAGAGAGACTTGTGGTGGGCAGACCAACCAGCAGGCTATTGCATAATCCAGGAGTGAAATGATAAAGAGGGTGATTGAGAGAGTTAAGGACCTGAGATCAAGACTGTGCTGTGAGAACTAGGAATGTTTAGCTTGAATAGTGTGGAGGCTGATGAGGGGGGTGGGAGGAGACAGGCAGTGGGGAAACATGATGGCTTCTCCAAATACCTCTCTATGGGACAGAAGGTTTAACCTCCTTCTGCTTGGTCCCAGGAGGAGGAACTCAGGAAAACTGACCACTAGAAATTCCAAAGCACTATCATTTAGGTTAAAGGTAAGAAAACACTTCTTAAGAATGAAGGTTATTCAAAAGTAGAATGAATGACTGCCTCATGGAGGTGGTGAGTTTCCCCCTATCGCAGATCTCAAGGGAAAGCAGATCACCCACTGGCACAGCACTTAGAGAGAATTCTTGTTCCTGTAGAGGTTAGACTGGATGACCTCACAAGTGCCTTCAGCTCTCAGATCCTGTGGGATGCTTTTAAGCACCTAACAATAGGTAAACCTGCTACGCTCGATGCTTGGGTTGCAAAGAAGGATACAGTTGAATGTAGTGAGAGTTTGAGAGATGAGACACATACACAAATAACTAAAACACCAAGTTGAAAACGGTAAGCATCTAGTTGCTGTACAAATAAAGTTCATTCGCATGTAGACCCCTTGGGGCAAGAGCTATTTTTTGTATCTTTTGGGGGGGTGTCTCCAGTTTCTGCCACGTTGTAAGTGTTTGATAAATGCTCGTTGACTAACTGACTAATAAGAGGGAACCGGAGAGGAAAGAACTACTTCTGCCTGAGGGGATCCAACGTAGTGTGAGGAAGGCTGGGGAAGATGGGCAACACATCACACAGATGTTATTCAGTGAAAATAAATTATTAATATTCAGCTGACCAAAGCAAATATCCATTGCCTATGCTAGAGTTACTTTGTTATCCACTGCCATGAACTATCCGGAGTGTCTGGTGTCAGGGCAATCTTGTACCTCATAGTACACAGTCCCCACTTTTACACATGCAGCACAGATGAGTCCTTTTGGATTTTTAGAGTTTAACGTCACTGTTCTTAGTGAATGCCATCCCCACCCCCCAACACACACACACACACACCCCTTGCTCCTACATCCAACTGTTCAAACTTTAATTTTTTAATGCCTTATTTAAAAGCATGATTGCCCCAGGAATGTCTTCGCACAGCTTACATTTAATAAAGGCTTCTTTGAAAAGGGGAATTAGTCCCTCGGTGCGTGCCCAGTGGTAAATGTCTGTGGTATACGTACTCGTTCTGTTGGCACCAATGGCCTGCTTTGAATCTGCTTCTCAAATGCATGTCTTCATGCGTTAACATTCCCAGGAGACCACCTCCCTTGTCAGGACATAGTGATATGTTCTACTGTTTGCAGTCAAAATAACTTCCTTTTGTTACTCACCCTGCTTTGTGCCCCCTTTCCTCCATATTTCTACCTTTCTGGGCATGGATATCTGCCAATTTTCTCCCCTCACTGTCTAGTGAGAAAGCATCTACATCCTTGAGAAAGAATGGCATCTTTGAAACATACACTCTCCCAAGAGATGACTACAGAAACTCTTAGAATGACCTACATTAGCTTTGATTGGGTGTTTACAGCTGTGTATCATTCCACTTAATAATTCCCTTGTTACAGGCCAATATGATTTTACTTTGTGAAAAGCCTCCACTACTGAAGAATCAACATGGTTGATTTGCCAAGGATGTTATTCGACCCAAACATAGCTTTTTCTGAGCTCTACCCCTCTTAGGAATGTATACTTCCTGAGTCTACGGAGCTAGGATCCCAGATCCCCTCGTCTGCAACCGCTCCCTTAGTAAAAACAATATGGCCATGATACACTCTTTTGTACTGCATCATCACATTTGGGAACAGGGTAATGTGAGAGCCTGAGATTGTAATCTTTGCATAGTATGGTACATAAAATTTAAAAACATCAAGCAGCATGTTAAATAAACCTTGCAAATGTTGTATAGACCAAGTGTAGAATTACACCACACTAAGAAATAACCATGGAATTAATACATTCTCAAAACGTAGCCCTGTTTTTAGGCAAAGGGGCTCTGTGCTCTCAGTTTGCAGCTGATGGCACGTGGCTACACATCTGCTGATCTGTGTTCTGAAGAAAAAGTACAGAGAATTGTAGGACATGATGAAGCCACAGCACATGGGGCATTTTAGAGAAGCACTGGTTCTGGAGTTAGAGGGTCTGGGCTTCAAATCGTGACTCTGACATTGTTATGATCATTATTTTTATTAGCTAGAATGTATATAGTACTTTGGAGTTCGCAAAGGACTTTATGTGTTATCTCATTTGATCCCAACAACTCTGTAAGCTAGAGGCTATGTTCTATTTTATGACCTACTGTTCCCATTTTACAGATAAGAACATGGAGACTTGAGATGAATTGACATATCCAGAGTCATACAAGTAGTAAGTGCCCAAGGTCAGGTTTTTCTGACTAAAAGTTTAGCATTCTATCCACTATAGATAGCTGCCTGTTACTTATGTAACTTGGCTTAATTCGCCAAACTTCTCTGGGACTCAGTTTCCTTATCCGTAAACCAAGGAAGTTGGACTAGATGACTTCAGATCTCTTTCAGAGCTTCCCAAGATCCCTCCTCAGCCTACCAAGTAAATAGGCAGTAGAGGTTCCTTGTAGGTTAATTAACATTACTGAGAAGAAAGAAACTCTCAGTAGAGATCAAGAGAATGGTTTTCCAAATGGGCAATTCTATTCCTATGGAACCCTCAGCACTATATTTGACCTGCTCTCTCCCTGGTATTTTATGTCATTTATATGCACCTTTTAAGACCATCATACCATCAATAGGCAGATTAGAGGTTACTCAGGTTGCCATCAATAAATCAAAAAATAGGACCTGGATTAAACACTGACTCATGTCCAAAACACGTACGATCTAGATGATATGGGTAAGTAAGAGGAGCTTCCAGAACAAGGACTCAACCTTTTTTATGTCATGGACCCCCACACAGGAGTCTAGTGAAACCTATGTTTTTCAGAATACTTTTAAATTTATACAATACATAGGATTACAAAGGAAACTACTGATATTAAATAGTTACCAAAAATTTTTTTAAAAGTCCGAGGATCCCAAGTTAAGAAGTCCTGACTAGGGAACATGATAAATACCATCCAATGAGATAATATATGTAAAATATTTTGTAAACCTCAAATAACATTTATTAAATAATGTACATAATGCAACAAACAAGCACATATTAAGCACCCACTACACTTTGGGCCCTGTGACAGGCCCTGGAGATGCAAAGATAAAAACCAAGAGGGCCTGACCTTAAAGAACTTACATTCTATAGGGAGAAACAACATATACAGTATGTACATTTTAGCTTTTCTCAAGTGTTTCAAAACACTTTGCAAAAGTCCAAGTGTTATATAGTGATATATGACCTACCTACCATGCCATCTTGCTCTACCTTCAATCTCCCAGTGGGCACTTCAGCTCTCACCCTGGTGCCCTGTGCTTCTGAAGAATAAGAAGAGTCCACTACTACCTAGGTGGCTCCCAGACCCACCATCTTCCTCCTATGCTGCAATATACTAACCATCTCCTTCCACCCCTTTCTACTTCTTTTTATGAGAATTGTCATCACAGTAACACTGCCATTCCTGGAAAAGGAAGTGCATGTCAATTAATTTTCCCTATCTTATGTCCTCTGAGACCTTCCTGTCCAGCACTCCTCAACATTTGCCATCTTACTCTATTAGAGTACAGGAGCCTTGACACCAGAAATGGACTTGCTTTTCAGATTTCATCCCCATTGCTTAGCACTATTCCTGGCACACAGTATGCACCTAATTAAAGGTTTTTTTTTTTCATTCATTATTATAAGTCAGCTATTCACATGATTATAGATTTAGAGTTTGAAGGAACTTGAGAGGCCTTGCAATCTACCCCCTCTTGTACAGATGAGGAAAATGAGGTTCAGAGAAGTTAAATGCTTATTATTTCATTCTTCTCATCTTTATCCATCATCATCATCATCATGATTTTAGCTTCCATACCTTAAGAAATATTCCCCCCTTTTGCCACCAAAGGCATCTAGCTGGACCAGAAGATAGAATGCTGGGCCTGGAATCAGGAAGACCTAAGTTCAAATCTGGCCTCTAACACTTCCTAGCTGTGTGACCCTGGGCAAGTCACTTAACCTTGCTTACCTCAGTTTCCTCATCTGTAAAATGAGCTGGACAAGGAAATGGCAAACCACGTCAGTATCTTTGTCAAGAAAACCCCAAATGGGGTCACAAAGAGTCAGACACAACTAAAACAAATGAACAATAATAACCAATATAGTAAGCACCTACTGGGGATCCAAAGACAAAATAGAAACAATCCTTGGCCTCAAGGAACTCATGTCCTATAAGGTGAGACAACATACCTACAGAACATACAAATGCCTAAGTCATCTGGATGTGTTTACAGACATGGAAGACTTTATGATAGTAATTCAGAATCAGGTCATTGATATGAGAAAGTACAGAAAGATTTTCCTTATGGAATCTAGACTTATTGATTTACATTCCACATCATGATAGAAACTTCAACTACAAAAATTCGGCACCTACTTAATGCCAAGAAAATATGTTTGGGGCCCAAAGTCATACAAAAGCTATTTGCTATCCTTTATTTACGAACAGATGGTGAATCTCGGTACTACCAACACAAGCCCCCAAATATTCTTGATAGTTCTACAAATATACAGTACTGGAATATTATTACCAAAAAAATGTCACCCACAATCACCTGGCCATCATCTTGATCCTTAATAATTTAAGAATAACAACAATGTTGCCCTGCCAAAAACTCATCATCTCCAAACCCCATGGAATGAAAAGCTTTCAAAATATAGAGACCCAGCAGAGGAAATCAAAGCCAGGTGGAACAAACAAGGCACATTCCATTTCTGTCATTCTGTGTGCTGTGGATTTGTTCCAAAAAATGTTTTCAGTGAATCTACAAAAGATGACCTCACCTCCCAATACTCTCATTCATTTACAAAAAGCAATTTATCCACCTGTGCAATTCCTGTGCAGAACATTAAATATAAAATAATAATCGCAGGATATCAACTTGTCCTTGGAGTGCCTCTACTTGAAAACAATTTTGAAAATGTGAATGAGACCAGAGTAAGAGCAAAAACAACATTGGATTACACTCATATAGTTCTTTAAGGTTTGCCAAGGGCTTTAAAGACATTCTCATTTGAGGTCTACAAGGAGCGACTCACCGACCCGAAATAAAATCAAGTGCCTTTGGTAATGTCTATCTAGGCTTAGTTAAGACAGAAAATTCCACTGATCATTAGTGGTGTACTAAGGATCTATTATTTACCTACTGCAGCTAGGTGACACAGTGCATAGAGTGCCAGGTCTGGAGTCAAATATACTCATCTTCATGTGTTCAATCAAATCTGTCCTCAAATACTAGCTGTATGACCCTGGGCAATTCACTTAACCCTATTTGCCTCAGGTTCCTCACCTGTAAAATGAGCTGGAGAAGAAAATGGAAAATCACTCCAGTCTCTTTACCAAGAAAACCTCAAATGAAGTCACAAAGAACCAGACGTGACTGAACAGCAACAACCCTATGCACTAATCTCTGTATTAATTGCAGGTTGTTGTTGTTGTGTTTGTCCTTCATTCTCGAAGAGGACCTTGACATCAGGGAAATGAGGACATGACTTGCAGTTGACTTGGATTTGAGTGAGGAAGGGCTGGAGTTTACTGGCTAGATTTTCTTCTCAAAACCAAGTCTTAAACCCAATTCACAAGGATAATAGATCCCTGCCCTCCTAGCACAGAGTGAATGTAAATACCAAATAGTAACGGTTTCTCTTTTGGCCAGGAACCCTGAGGGTCTTCCCCTTCCAGTTTGATTTTTTTTTTTTTTGGAGTTTTGATTAAAGGGACCCATCCCTTGATTAACTTCTTAAAGAGGCCTGTTCACTGAATGGGCATTACCTCACTCAAAATGAGCACCTGAAAAGACCTTAGCCTGAAAGGGCCAAGGTGTTGCAATGCATCCTGGGCCATCTCTTGGTGAATATCAGGCCACTGGACCTAGATGGCTCTGGAGGAGAAAGTGAGCCTTTGTATTAATCACTACATTAGGAGGATTAAAAGAAAAAAAAGACTGTAACAGTTTCTACCTCCGTTTGCTCCAGCTGGGGCTGGAGGATAACAAAA
This sequence comes from Trichosurus vulpecula, assembly GCF_011100635.1. Lineage (NCBI taxonomy): Eukaryota > Metazoa > Chordata > Mammalia > Diprotodontia > Phalangeridae > Trichosurus > Trichosurus vulpecula. Next base: position 357,644,673 of record NC_050575.1, read on the forward strand.
GCACCTACCTACCAAGGATATTGGAAATATAAAATGAGATAATATTTATAAATCACTTTGCAAACCTCAAGGCACTACATAAATTATTATCATTTTGTAAATATCCCGTGATATTTCTTTTTAAGTTATGGACAGGTAGTTAGGATACATGAGCCACAGACTATTTATAATAATAACAATAGCCCACATTTGTATGTTTCAAGGTTTGACACCATACATTGTTTCATTTTATCCTCATAATGACCTATGATAAATTGTTTTTGGTCATTTTTCAGTCATGTCTGATTCTTTCTGACCCCATTTGGGGGTTTTCTTGGCAGAGATACCGGAATGAGTTTGCCATTTCTCTTCTCCAGCTCATTTTACAGATGAGAAAACTGAGGCAAACAGGGTTAAGTGACTAGGGACATGCAACTTGTGCCTGAGGCCAGATTCTATGTACTGCGCCACCTAGCTGACCAGGATGGAAGTGTTCAGTCATTTCAACTCTTCATGACCCTATCTGGCATTATTATTCTCGGTTTACAGTGGCATACCCACAGCAACGACTAATAAATACCAGAGTAGGAATTGATAGTACAAATACAATCTCCATTTTGTTGCTGTTGCTGCAGTAGCCAGGTGGTACAGTGGATAGAGAGGGGGACCTGGAGTCAGGAAGACCTAAGCTCAAATTTGACCTCAGACATTTACCAGTTGAGTAACTGAAGACAAAAGTCATTTAACTAATGTTTTTCCCCCAGTTTCCTTGCTTGTAAAATTGCAATAAGAATCATACCTACTTCCTAGGGTTGTTGTGAGGGGCAGGAAATGAGGTAATATTTGTAAAGAGCCTAGCAATCCTCAAAGCATTATATGCTTTCGTTTTTTTCTTTGCAAATGGGAAACTGAGGCTCAAAAACATGAAAGAACTTGCCCAGGATCACACAGCTAATTAAATGTCAGAGCTGGGACTGGAACTGAGGTCTTCTAACTCCCTTTCAATTTAATCCAGCAAGTATTTATCAAATGCCTACTAGACACAAGGTGCTGTGATCAGATTAGGACAAAAGAAAAAAAAAAATCCAGTCCCTGATGTCACAGTCCAGTGCTCCTGCCCCCAATCCCTGAGTCCACCATAAAGCTAGGGAACAGTAAGTAGTATAATTTCAAGGGGAATGGGAAGGGCCTCGTCTCCCCAAACATCTCCCACACCTACTTACAGATGCCTGAAATTCCTTCAACAGGGGACAAAGCCCCCCATTCTACAGTTGTAGATAAAAAGGCCAGGAAACAAATATGCCTGGGAGAAGAGTGATTGATGGAGGCCCATTCACACCACAATGTAAATAATGATAGCTGACATTGGTGTCATGCTTTATGGTTCACAAAGGCCAAATACGTTATTTCATTTGGCAAATGATAAGGAATTTTTTCCTATTTTGTAGTAGGAAGGGAGGAGGGAGAACACAAAGGTGGTAGGGACCTGAATGGAGAGGAAGGGTTGCTTCTAAGGGGAGGGGGAAAAAAACCATAAAAAGGAAGAAGAGAATTGCAACACCAGAGGCAAAGTTCTCCATTTTGTGGTCCAACAAATAGAATTAGTGCATTTAAAACTAAGAGAATTAAATAATAGAATTCTTTCCCTTGCTTCATTAATAGTATGTTCACACACATATGCCAATACAGTAACATTCAGTGTTTCTAGGTGTATTTAAGGACTTACATATTCAGAGACCTTCCACCATTTCTTTCATCAATAATATTGATTGCATTCCCAGCATGCAAAGTGTGGAGCAGCAGAACAAGGAGTATAAAAGAAACCCATCTAACCCCTTCCCCCATACACACATACACAGCTGCTTTGGGAGAATGGAGAGTCAGCCACTTGGACAGACAACCCTTTCCTGTTCCTCTTCCCTATTCTCCCACCAGCCTTTAACTTCAGGACTCCTACTGTCTGAAGAGAAAAGGAAATAGCAGGAGGTTTAGGATACAAGTTTTCCTTTTCCATTATTCTATATGAGGACTGAACCTCTGCCCCTGGCCTCATTAACACCATTCTAGAACCATATGGTTCTTAAAATGTGGTCTGTGGGCCACCGGTGGTCAATGAACGCTCTCCAAGCGATTTGCAGGCCCGCCCAAGATGCAGAGTATTGAACAATGGCTGGGATTTTTAAAACTGTATTTTCTGTTGTAGATTGGATCTCCCTGAGAAATTAATAAAAGGGATAGTTAGTAAATGCAGTGATAATAAAGGTCGTTTGTTTATCAGACAGTGAGAAACGGTGTAGTAAAAAACATTGAATTTTGGATTCAGTCGAAGGGCCATGCTGGAGGACCTAGAGGGCCACACGTGGCCTTGAGGCCACAGGTTCCCCACCCCTGGAGGGAGTTTGCTCTGTAGATGTGATAAATTGGCAGAGGAGTAAAAAGGTTGGGGGTGGGGTGAGTGAGCAAAGTCATGCCAGTTTCCCTTACCCACTGGAAATAGGGCAGCATCCTTCAGGGTTGGTGTAATGCCCTCCCCTCCACCCCACCCCACGCCAGCACTAGAATTTTCACACTTCTTTCCTCTCCAGTGCTAGCAAAAGTTCAAGAGGATCATTTCAAAGCCAATGCCCAAAGGTCCCATTAATAGGAAAGCATTCTAATTAAAGCAGGATCTCCAGACTCCCAGACAGTGAAAGGATTTCCCCCACTTTCCTCATTAAAAGGCTGGCTTCAACAAGTTGGTAACCAGAGGAGCTCCATCAGGTAAAGGGAGGAGGTCTGTCTGAGGTCCTCTCAAGCAGACAGAAGGCCCCAAGATCAGTCTTTTTCACAACCTTGCTAGTGGTGGGGGGGGGGGGGAGGTCTAAGAAGATCTCTGTATGCACACGTAGCCTGCTCCTTAGAATGCAATGAGGGAAGAGTCTCTTACTTTAATTTTTTTTTTTAATCCTCAGTGCCTTGAGCAGTGCGTGGCACACTATAGGTATTTAATAAATACTCATTGATTCGTTTGTTTATCTTTCCTATTCATTTGCAAACCTCATAATTTTGATTTCTTTTCCTTTTCACCTCCTCGGAATCTTTTTTCTTCCTTTCCTCTTTGGTGGCTGATTTCGTGGAGGCGCCATAGTATAGGGGATAAGAGTGCCTGACTTGGAGTAAAGAAAGAATTGTGTTTGAATTCTGCCTCCTCAGGGCAGTTCCTCCAGTCTCACTTTCCTCTTCTGTAAAATGGGGGAGAATAATAGCGCCTACCTTCCTGGGATGTTGTGAGGACCAAAATGACATAAAGTATGTAAAGCGATTTGTAAATCCTAAAGCTTTGTACGATTATTCGCTGTTATCACTGTTACATCCTTCCAGCCTCTCTAATGAAACAGAATTTAGGGAGCCTTCCCACAAGCCCTTTCACCTTTTTTCCCCAGTTATTCGTAGAGTCAGGATTTGAATTCAAGTCCTCTGATTTAATGCCTATTCCACGCCTGCAGGGATTACATTTAATATTCACCAGCTCGGTGACTGCTTTGTTTGTGGAAATAAATATCAAATTCCCTACAAAAAACTGGAACATTTTCCTTAGTTTTCACGCCTGTTAGGTAGCTCCTCAAGGGCCCTCAGGGCTGCTGCTGAGGAGTGCCAGGAGGCTTAGCTTCCATCATTTCTCCAGGTCACTCTCTCCCACAGTGTTATCTCCGGACTAATTTGTCCAGGTGTTAACACTCGACTGATTAGCCAGCTAAGCCATCATCCGCCCTAGTCTGACAGTCGCTTCGTGCAAAGCAAATACAATTAGCCAAATGACGGACAGCTTCTACTAAAAATGAGAGGATATCTTGGAACACAAATATTCCAAAAGGCAAAACAATCAAGGCTTACAATCACGAATGACTTACCCTGGAAAGCCAAGTAGAATCCTAAAGAAGGGGAAAAACTAAAGGAATAGGAGACTTTCAAGCATTTCTGATGAAAAGATGAGAGCTGAGTAGAAACTTTGAAATGCAGATAAAAGTCCAGAAAACAAAGAAATGCAAATGTGTTGGAGTTAATGAGAGGGGGCTGTGTGTTTTACTGCTAATATTCTAATAGAGGGGAAAGAAACTAGCATACTTAAAGAACCTTCATGTCTTCCAGAGGTATTGAGGAAGTTACACAAGGATCTTACATTGTTGGGCTCCTCTGACATATTAGACCCTGATATTGCTAATTAGGAAGATTGTTTTCTTTCTGGACCATGTACCCAATAGCTATGGAGACTGTTTTCTCCAGTTCACAGGGTGCTGGTGGATCTCTTTCCAGCATTTACTCTAACCAGCTGATTGCTAAATATTTCCCTTTCCATTCATTTGGCTGCTGACTTCAGACGGATCCCCAGCCCTCTGCAAACCTTAAAGTATTTTACATTTTATCTCATTTGATCCTCATCACAGTTCTGTGAACTTGGTGTTACTAGCGCCCCTATTTTACAGATGAGGAAACTGAGGCACAAAGCAGTTAAGGGACTTGCCCAAGGTCACACGGATAGTCTGAGGTAGGAGTCAAACTCGGATTTTGCTGACTCCAAGTGATGAAGGTACAGTCTCTGGCAACCCCCTTGAATCTGTAGTATAGTCTCGGGGAACCCCCTTGAACTCTCCTTGAATCTTCCCACTAGATCTGGCCTTTGCTTAAGGCCATAAGCCTTTCATTATCGAGGCCCAAATCTCTACCTAGCCTAGCCCTCTATTGTCCAGCTGCTTCCCACCCTTGATGCTGCTCAAAATATCTATACCCTAGCTCTGTTACCCTAGCCTTCTGTGGTCTTTAATCTCCAGGTAGCCTTCAGCTATTTCCCACCCTGGAGTCTGACCTCACCCCAGTCACCCCAGTCCACTCTAAACCCCTCCTCTACTCATCCCAGACTACCCAAGACCACCCCTCAATCCCTCCCGCAATCTTTCTGTATATAAATTTCATCTTGCCTCCATGAAGGTGCTCACATTCAATCTAGCTCAGATTGAATCTGGCCCACTTGTGAAAACAAGCATCACAAGTGGTAAGATTCTTAAGACAACCCATTATGTCTTTTTCCTTGGCTGTGAAGGCTTGAGTCAAATTCATTCGACAGGACCCGGCATGTTGGTATTTTGGTGTCTCGAGCACCCCCAACCCCAAACCTCATCACAAGTACCACACTCTATTCACTGTGTTACCCGGCTACCTGTCGGCACGTGCACCCCAGAAGTGACAGAGAAGCTCTGGAAACTCATCAAAGGATTTCTTCCCTCATGGCTCAGTGGGGTTATTGGTGGTAGGGGTAGTGGTTTGGGATTTGGGCAGCGAGGCGGTACAGTGGATAGAGTGCAGAGTCAGAATCCATCTTCAGACACTTACTAGCTGTGTGACCCTGGGCAAGTCACGTAACCCTGTTTGCCTCAGTTTCCTCATATGTAAAATGAGCTCGAGAAGGAAATGGCAAGCCACTCCAGTATCTTTGCCAAGAAAACCCCAAATGGAGTCACGTAGAGTCAGACGTGACTGAACAACAACAGTGAGTTAACTCTGGACCAATTAACTTCTGAATATTTCCCTTTCTGTCTCCTGGGATCCTGACTTCAGAGAGTCTCCAGACTACCACTCAAAACTGTCTGAACATAATGTTGTTTATCACGCTCCTAGGAGATGCATATTTGGGAGGGAGAAAGTGGGGAGGGACGCTTTCTGTAGGGCTAATGGTGGGACTGACAAGTCAGCACTTGTCCACCAAGACCTGTGATTTCATCAGTGAAATAGAGCAGATTAAATCTAGAGTGCCCGAGGCAAATAGACTTTAAGTGACTTGCCTTGAAGTCACTAGGGGTCCTAGTTGAGAGCTTGGGTCTTCTCACTCCAAATCCACCACATACATAATCCACTGTACCTGGCTTTCCTTCAGCGTGGACTTCAGACGCTGAAAATAAGTCTTAGGCCATTCAGAAGCCGCAATGTTAACAACACAGTCCTTGAGATTGAACAATGGGAATTATCCAAAATGGCAACCATACAACAATTTTTTTGCTACTCGATTTGGGAATGCATCGTGTTATTTTATAAATAAAGCTACTTTTGTAATTTTCAAAATAATAGAAGCATTTAGCACAATGCCCGGCACATGGTAGATGTTTAATAAATGATTGTTCTCTCCTCCTCTCCCTTCCCCCTCATTCCCTAAGCACTAACCAACTGAGAGTGAAGAGAGGTGATTCAGAAGCACGCTGACAGAAGAAGTAAGTGTCCTGAAATGGACAAAAGACATGGAATTTTAACTCTGAAGGACATTTAGAGATTAATATGAGGCTCTTCTTTTTATAAATCAGGAAAATGAGTCAGAGACAAAAAGTGACTTGCCCAAGCTAAGTGTCAGTTTTCTCATCTGTAAAATGGGGATAACTAATTCTAGGACCTGCCTCACATGGTTGTTTGAGGCTCAAATGAGAAGGAGAGAGATAGTGGGATAGATGGATAGATAGATAGATAGATACATACATACATACATACATAGATGGATGGGTAGATGGATAGATAGATAGATAGATAGATAGATGGATGGATAGATAGGTAGATGGATAGATAGATGCATGTTACATTGTATACATAGCACTTTACAAACTTTAAAACACTTTATATAAATTTCAATTATTCTCTTTTTCTCTTCACTTATTACAAAAGTGATAGAGTCTCCAGACCACTACTCAAAACTGTCTGAACATAATGTTTATGACACTCCTAGGAGATGCATATTTGGGAGGGAGAGAATGAGGAGGGACATTTTCTGTAGGGCTAATGGTGGGGCAGATGTTATAGAATTGATAACTTGTCCACAGAAGTTAAATTGAGTTTGAAGGCAACAGGATTGCTTGCAAATGACAGGGAGAGTGACATTGTGTTATTTGGGAATTTTGGAAACACGGACAACAAAATGATTGTGTGTGGACCCAGAAGGTGTGAAGGTTTTATCTCCCCTCATTGCTATATGACAAGATCCCATTATCAAAGTGAGAAAATCCCGGAGAATTCTTTAACTTATAATAATAATAGCACCTTTCTGACAGGATCCTTGCGAGGATCAAATGAAGAGCCTAACGCAGTGCCAGCACATAGTAGGCTTTTAGTAAATGCTTATTCTCTTCTCCTTAGACTGATGTAGCACTCCCTCTGAGGGCACTTTCCCAAACTTGAGTCACCATAGCAGTTGGGTTTCTTAAACAAAATTTTCCACTCATCTCCTCAAGATTCTAGAACCTAGGGGTAGCTAGGTGGCACGGTAGATGGAGCACCGGCCCTGGAGCCAGGAGGATTTGAGTTCAAATGTGGCCTCATTTAGTAGAAAATCACTTGACCTCAATTGTCTCCCCCACCCCCCAAAAAAGAAAGATTTAAGAGGTAAATCTGAGGAATTGGGGTTTCTAGTAATGTTGTTCACAAACCTTCGTCCTATTTTCCCAATACGATCAACTACTATAACTCTATTAGTTCTACAAAAGTATGGTTAACGGAAAGGTACAGCAAAAAAAAAGTAGTTACAAAATTACAAAGCAATCCTCCCTAGTCTGGGGGATTATGTTGTCTTCTTGCACACAAACTCATATATGTGTGTGTGTGTGTGTGTGCGCACGCGCGCAAAGTATGCTCAAGCTTGAAGTACTATTCCAGTGAGCCATACATACAGAGAACACCTAGGATCAAGGGGGTACCCCATAATTCCTGGCCTTGGGGGGCCTGGAGACCTTTCCTCAATCAGACGAGTCTCCAGAAAGTTTGACTTAGGACGAAACAAGTAATCGAAGAGCTTGGTCAGCTGAAGCTAGTTCCTTCCAGGATGCATTGTCTTAGCTGTTGGGTAAATCCACTTCGGGGCAGCTAGGTGGCACAGTGGACAGAGCTCAGGCCTTGGAGCCAGGAAGACTGTTACATGTAAGTTACATGTGTTACGTGTGTTAGATTTGAACTAAGCAATGAACATCCATACATGCTCTGTATAACCCAGCAATAATGGAAAATCTGAGAATAAGGCCTTCTCATCAAACAGAAAAGGGTCAGAAGTATTCATTCATACTACCATAGGTTTATACCTAGAAGAGACCTTCGAGGTCATCTATCTAGTTCAACCCTTTCATTTTATAGATGAGGAAAACTGAGACTACAAAGGTTAAGTGATCTGCCTAAGGTCACACAGGTAGTAAGTGATAGAGTTAGAATTAGAACTCAGGTCTTCTGATTCTAGGTGGCACAGTAGATAGAGCAAAATCAGGAAGACTTTTTTTCTGAGTTCAAATCCAGCCTCAGATATTTATTAGCTGTGTGACCCTGGGCAAGTCATTTAACCCTGCTTGCCTCAGTTTCCTCATCTGTAAAATGAGCTGAAGAAGGAAATGGCAAACCACTACAGTATCTTTGCCAAGAAAACCCCAAATGGGGTCACAAAGAGTCCAACGTGAATGAAAAACAACTGAGCAGTAACTTCTGATGCCAAGTCCAACATGCTTCCCTTGGAGCAAAAGGTCTAAAGGGTCCCCTAAGCTATGGTCCTTACGTGCCACGCTGCACAGCAGCCCACAGCACACCCCAAAGGATGTGGCTTGCTAACCACACCCCGTGGCCATGGCAGCCCTGCCAAAGAATGTTGGGCCCCAACAAAGAATGCTCTGAAAGCCATTTAAGAGGCTTCCAGGAAAACCACAGTGGTGGTTCAACACTTGCGATGTGTGTGGGAGGACTCCTGCTTCTCCCCAGCTGAAATTCCAAACCCTGCTGAGTTTCCACTGAGTCCTAGCACTTGTTACAAAAGGGGTTCAGAGAGAAGTGTCATTTGTATTCCAGTCACATGAAGACCCAGGCAGGCACACCTGCTGATCTCCCAGACGGTGTGCCCGGGAAACCCCTAGTGAGGGAAACGTCCTCAGATTCCTCAGTTATAAGAGCTAGAAGAAACTTTAAAGGGGTCAGTGGAAAGAGCACTGGATTTGGACAAGGGTCAAAATCTTACCCCTCAGTCAGTCAACTAGCATTTATTAAGTGCCTATATGTGCCAGGTACTGTGCTAAGTGCTGGGGATACAAAAAAAAAGGCAAAAAGCAGTCAGTGTCCTGAGGGGAGCTCTCAGTCCAAGGAGGGAGCCAACATAGAAACGGCTTTGTGCAAACAAAATATGGACAGGATGAATTGGGAGTAGTCTCAGAGAGAAGGCAGTTAGATTATTTAGGACTGAGAAAAGTTTCTTACACTAGGTGGGATTTTAGATGGAACTTGAAGGAAGCCAGGGAGGCCAGGAGGAAGAGATGAGGAGGGAGAGAATTCCAGGCATGGGGAGAGCCAGTGAAAACCCTCAGAGTCCAAGATGGAGCATCATGTTTGAGGAACAACAAGGAGGCATCTGTCATAGACTACCTGTTAATTATCTTGGGAAAGTCGTTTGTCTCCTCTATCTTTCTGTTTCCTCACCTATAACAAGAAGAGGTTACATTGAAATATCTTCAAACTCCCTTTCTGTTCTAAAGCTGTGCTCCAACTACTCCATTTTACAGATAATAGCGATTAACATTTACATGAACTTTAAGGTTTTACGATGCATTTTAAATGCATTGTTTTATTGGGAAACAGAGGCAGAATAAAAATGACAGAGAGGACAAGTGATTTTCCCAAGATGGTGGCCAAATGGAACTCCTAGTTCAGTTTTCTCTCAATTAATCAGCCAACCAACAATGACATATGAAGTGCCTACCAAGTGCCTGGCACTCTGCTAGGTTCTGGGCATACAAAGACAAAAATGGCATGGGATCTGTCCTGAAAGAATTTACTTTCTAACAGGCTGAGACAACATGTACAGAGAATGTATATATAAGATATATGAAAAATGAATAAATGTATAAATAAAAGTATATAAAACTGCATATAAAAATATTCAAGATAAATAAAAGATAATTGGATAAGGAGAGAAAAGCATCATGAATAACCTGGTTTGTTTGGTTTTTTTGACATATGGCACCTGGGGGTACAGTAGATAAAGCACTGGTACTGAAGACCTGAGTTCAAATTTGACCTCAGACACTAGCTGTGTGACCCTAGGCAAGTCACTTATTCTGTCTGCCTTGGTTTCCCCATCTGTAAAATGGGGATAATAATAGCACCTGCCTATGGTTTTCAATACTGTTGTTAGTGTGTCAGTGTATAAATTCTTATTCTAGTTTCACTATACATTGCCTGAGTTCATATGAGTCTTCCCTGGTTTCTCTGAAATCATCCCCATCATCATTCTTATAGCACAATGATATCATATTACATTCATGTACTATAATTTATTTAGTCATTCCCCAAAGATGAACATTCTCTTAGCTGTGAGGACCAAATGAGATGATAATTGTAAAGGGCTTAGCATGATTCTTGACACATAGTAGGCTCTACATAAATGTTAGTTATTATTATTATATAGGTTGGGGAAGCCTCACAAAACTCCTTGATCTGTCCCTTCCGTTCTGATTAAGTAGAGGTAACCAATGCTCAGACAAATTGTAGTTATCAGTTCAGGTTTCAAGACTCTTCAGAAGACTCTAGATCTGTGGAGTTTCTACCATTCTACCGTTCCTGCTAAGATCAGGTCAAGTATATATCATTCCTCAAGTATATATCATTGAGTGTGTATCATCATGAAAGTGAACTGAGTTTCTTATGATCACCAAGTACCCTTCAGTCTAAATGTTATTTTTGAAAAGCCAGAAAATAGCAAAAAAACAAAAATAAAAAATAGAAAAATTGCATCCAGACTACAGGTAAATTTTATAAATAACATTTCTTGTTTCAAGTACCTGAATTTTATATCAGGAAAATGAGCAGTGGCCTAGCATCATTTTTATTGATTGTGTCATAGTCTTGCCCAGAATCTCAGCATTCTGAAACTGGAATCATGGAGTGTCTTATTAATGCCACATCTGATTGCTCATAAAGTGTTCTCCGTGGTTTCTGCATAAAGGGTGCCCCATAAACACTTTGGGGATTTGTTGTTATTTCTGGATGGGGAAAAACATGGCCTTTGGGGGGAAAACATGGCCTTCGTTTAAAGACTTAGTATTCTTTAAAAGGGAAGTTGTGGTGGGGGGTAACTTGATTTTTCACAATCAAGATTTTTATGTGAATGAATGAATGGAAAAACATTAATTAAGCGTTTATTGTGTGCCAAGCATTGTGATAAGCACTGAGGATACCAAGAGAAAAGGAAGATGGTCTCTGTTCTCAAGAAGCTCCCCTCCTAATAGGGTGTAACACACATGTACAAGGTTTTGACTTCAAAGTAGATGGAAAGATCCAGTGGTTCCTAGAGTACAGTAGCAAAGTAAATGGAAATTCATCTTCCCTAATGTCATTTCCACTGACCAAAATCATATCAGTTTTTGCCTTTGAGCTATTAGACAGTGACAAGGACTTTTGTATGAGAACTTTCTTTTCCAGGTCTTCAGGAGCTGTGGCTGCTGAGGAGGTAGGGCTTTATCACCCGTAGAAGTTGTTTATGGGGTGAACTTCCATAGAGGTTGGTTCTCTGGATGACAGCTGTGGACCCTGGGCTGGAAGCAGGGCTGGTAGTATGGAGGGCGCTGCTATTCCCTGGAGCTCCTGGGCACAGGGCTATCTCCAGCAGGGTTTGAGGGAAAATGTAGTGAAGATTGTGACAGTGATTTGACTCTGCTGGTATACACTACCATCTGATTCTCCCTCAAGGTAACCTGCTACTTCAGATAGGTGGGCTTGAATATCTTTTAGGTGACAGCTGGTCAGCAGTTGATGAGGTTGGCTGGACCCTTCTTCATAAGGGTTTGCTTCCCTGAATTTGGAAATTTGGGGCTTCTCTGGAAGCACATTCAGTCATCTCCTTAAAAAGGCACCTTAGCTACATAAGCAGTGCTCATTATTAGGAATTTCCCTATTCAGAGGCAAGAGGGTGATAGAAGTTCACCAGGTGGAAAAAAAAAAAAAGAGTAAGTCATCTTTCAAGAAAGGTCTTTGTCTCCTTAAATCCTTTTGAACTGTTAAATTAGCCTAGGAGAGATACACTCACGTACCTATTTGAATTACATGTATCTGGTGCAGGGCCCAACCTATGCATTGTAGGAAGATAAGTCTGGAGCTGGAAGGGACCATAGAAGTATTTGAATCTAATCTATTGTTTAATAAGACCAAAGATAGCAGCTATTGGAGTAAGAACTCACTATTCCACAAAAAACTATTGGGAAAACTGGAAAGTAGTCTGGCAGAAACTAGGTATAGATCAACATCTCATACCACTTACCAAATGAGCTTTGAATGGTGTTGTTTCCACAGTCCGGCTAGCAGCTTCTGTGGGGGTGTAAGATCCACCCACAGCCAGCAGCCAGAAAGCTGCCAACAGCACATGTTCTTTTGATCTGCTTAACTAAGGAAAGCAAGGTTAAGGGGTTGGCAAGCTTACTTTAATTCAGCACACAAATATCATTCACTTAGTTCAGGGGGAAAAACCAGCACCCTGAACTTCAGAACAAAATACACACAAATTACAAACATCAGCAGACAGACCAAATACAGATTCATAGTTACCAACATCTAGGTTCAACCCGGGAGCTCAGAACAAGGGCTGGCCCAGAGTCATGCCTGCCACCACTGCTGTGGGTAAGAGAGCTCCAAGGAACAGACAACCAACCCCTGGTTTTTATATCTTTTTCAGTGTCAGGGGTGAGTCACACATGCGACTCACCCACGTGACCTAAAATCGTCACAAAGAGGCAGACTTAAACCCACGTGGTCTAAAAACCTCTGCTGTCCCAGACATGTAAACTAGGCTGTCCCTGGAGTTAGCCCCATCTTGGGCCCCACCTTAGTTGCCAATCCACACCCACATAGGTTTTACACCTAATAGGGGTTTGGGCCTGGGGCTTAGCACTTAGTAAGGTGCAATGAAATACACTCAATTACTCAAATGGAACAAAAGCCAAACTATTCAAGGGCACTTGTTGAACTAAGTGCTAAGGAGCCCATTTTGCCTACCAACACAATGGTTAAATGATTTAGGCATAAAGGGTGACATCACAAGCAAATTAGAAGAGCATAGAAGAAATTACTTGTCAGGTCTATGGATAAGGTAAGAGTTCATGACCAAATAAGAGATAAAGACATTCACAGGAGGCAAAATGGACAATTTTTATTGCATGATTTTTTTTCCACAAACAAAAACAATACAGCTGAAAGTGGAAGAGAAACAAGAAATTGGGTAAATTTTGCTGCAAGCTTTTCTGATAGGTCTCTTTTAAGATAAAGAATTGAGTCAAATTGATAAGAATAAGAGTCATTCCCCAAATGATTAATAGTCAAAGGATAGGAATACACAATTTTGAGAGGAAGACAACCAAGCTTTCAGTAGCCATATGAAAAAAAATGTGCTAAATTGCTAATAATTAGAGAAATATAAATTCAAACAACTCTCAGGTACCACTTCACATCCATCAGAATGGCAAAGTTGACAAAAACAAACAAACAAACAGAAAATGACAGGTTCTGGAAGGGCTGTAGGAAAAACAGTTACTTTAATGTACTGTTTCTGGATATGTAAACTTGTCCAGCCCTTTAGGAAAGCAATTTGAAACTATACCCCAAAAGCTATTAAACTGTGCATATTCTTTGACCCAGAAATATCACTACTAGATCCATACCCTGAAGGGATCAAAGAAAGAAGAAAGGACCCATACGTACAAAAATATTTATAGCAGCTCTTTTTTGTGGTACCAAAGATTCGGAAACTGAGAGTATGTTCATCATTGAGGAATGATTAAATAAGTTATAGCACATGAATGTGATGTGATAGCACGATGATAATGATGGAGATGATTTCAGAGAAACCTTGGAAGACGTATATGAAATGAGGTGAAGTATTAGTAGAACTAGAACAATGTATACCCTAAAAACAATGCTGTAAACAATCAACTTTGAAAAACTTAGGAGCACTGAACAATATAATGACCGTCTATAATTCCAGTGATTTCATGATGAAACATGCTGTTTACCTTCTGAAAGAAAGGTGATGAACTCACAGTGCAGATGGAAATGTATAAACACATGTATAATACACACACACACACACACACACACACACACACACATATATATGTGTGTATATATATATATGTATGTATGTATGTATGTATGTGTTGGAGGGGAAGAGGGGCACATGACCAAAGTGGGAATTTGTTTTTCTTGACTATACATGTTTGTAATAGGGGCTTTATCTGCTTGCTTTCTCAATGTGGGAGAAAAAGAAGAAAGATTTTAATTTGAAAAAGAATTTAATTTTTTAAAAAAAATCATGGGGGACAGCTGGGTGGCACAGTGGATAGAGCAGGAGCCTGGAGTCAGGAGGACCAGAGTTCAAATCTGATCTCAGGCACTTATTAGCACATGTCCCCAGGCAAGTGGCTTAACACTGATCACCTGCCTCCCACATACCAGCCCACCCCCCACCTCAGTCCTACAAATCATGGGATCCATCTGTATTTAGTCAATCAGTCAACAGGAAGCACAAAGCCATTTATGAAATCTTAGCACCATAATACTCACAAGATGGAGGCTAGTGTCAAGTATCTATTTATCCATTTATAAACATAATCCAGAGCCCTGAGATTCAATTCAGCAACCGTCAATCAATCAATCAATCAAAGATTTAAGTGCCTACTATGTGCCAGGTGTTGTGCTGAGTACAGGCAAATACAAAGACAAAAATAAGATCATCCCTGCTCTTTATAAGCTTATAGTCTACTGGAGAGACATAATAGCTACCCCACACACACACACCCCCACCCACAACAACAGCCTGGGGTAGAGAATCAAGCGACAGACTTGGAGGCAGGAAGACATAGGTTCAAAGCTTGTTTCAGACACTAACTACATGACCCCAGGCAAATGACTTAGGCCTCAGGTCCCTCATCTGTAAAAATAGGTGGTGTTGGATTTGACTGCCTCTACAATCTCTTTCAGCAATATACTTATAAGTCAATGAAAAAAGATATGTATATATATATATATACATACATATATATGCAGAGAGAGAGAGAGAGAGAGAGATACAAAGTCTTTGGAGGATGAGGGGTTGAGCAGTGATGAAACTAGGAAAGCCATGAAAGGTATCTTAAAGGAAGTGATACTTGGACCGAGCCTAAGGGTAAAGAGAATTTCCAAGGAATATTAGTGAAAAGGGATAGCATTCCAAGAGGGGAGGGAAGTGCAGATGTTGGTATTTAATCTTTCTGGAAGTCAGCAAAGCTTCTTGAACCCTGACTTTCACTGGAAGTGAAAGAATCTAGGTCACACAGAGTATTCCCATAACAATTGAGAAGCTTAACTTGCTTTTCTCTTTGAAGACTCTCTCTCCTGTTTGTTTGCTTTATTTTCTCCCCTTCTCCAGGTGCGTACCCTTTGGCCAACTTAATTCACAGATAGTGAAATTTCTTCTGCTGTTCTAAAAAGGAACTGAATCACTGGTCCAGTCACTTAATGAAAAAGAGCTCTGTGGGCCCAGAGAAAATCTCTGCTAGAAGGCAGAAGGGTATGACCTGGAAACAGGGCTCAGATTTGGGGAAGCTGGAAGCCATTATTCCAATTGAGTGCTAAATCTTGAGCCAAGGGTGCTGCTTTCCATGGCAGCATGATGCTTTAAAAATGCATGACTGAGTTAATGCTCAAACCAGGTTTGTGAAACCACCCTGAAATTGAAAATACTAGAAAACATCTACATCCATTCAGCTTTGGTCATTACCACCAAAAACAAACACGCATTGAATGCCTACCATGCCTGTGTCTAGGACATTATGCTGGGTACTGAGGATGGAAAGATGCTACTCCCCTTGGTTGGGCTTCCAATGGAGGTCAGGTTGAATACTTCAAAAGATAAAGGAGCATTCCAACCTATGGAATAATACAAAGCAAAGAGAACTGGAAGAATATCATACATCTTAACCATAGGAAAAAAGTAAATGAAAATAAACAGATGAAAAATCCTGATGAAGGTGCAGAAGGAGTGACTGAGATAATGTTATGAAGGTGCAGAAGGAGTGACTGAAATAATGTAATGCTACTTTGTATGTTGGAATCAGGCAAATACTCAAATAGAGCTATGATCTCATCAGTTAGGGAGTTCCTTCCAATAATGTAGCTTGTGACCCCATCCATGGTTATCCATCCTATGTAACACTTGTCCAGATATCACTACAAGGGTTCTATCTAACATGTCATAAGTCCTCATTCTTCCTTTTCTCTTGACAAAAGAAGGTTCCAATCAGAACTAAAAGTAATTAACTTATTGGCCAATGCTAAATGAGTTCAGTTGTATTGATGTTTCGTGTGCATTTTTTTTTAATTTTTATTTTTTCCCAATTACATGTAAAAACAATTTTAACAGTCTTTTTTGTTTTTCAAATTTTGAGTTCCAAATTCTCTCCCTGAATCCCTTCCCCCCTCGTTGAGAAGGCAAGCAATTTGACATAGGTTATATATGTGTAGTCATGCAAAACACTTATTTCCATGTAAGTCATTCTGTAAAAGAAAATACAGACAAAAACTCACAAAAAAAAAGAGTAAGGAAAAAGTATCTTTGATCTGCTTTTAGATTCTGACATTTCTTTCTCTGAAGATAGATAGTACCTTTCATTATAAGTCCTACAGAATTGTCCAGTACCATCGTATTGCTGAGAATAGGCAAATTATTCACGGCAGATCATCATAAGATATTGCTGTCACTGTGTATAGTGTTCTCCTGGTTCTGCTCATTTCACTTTGTGTCAGTTCATGTAAGTCTTTCCAGGTTTTTCTGAGAGCATCCTGCTCATCATTTCTTAAAGCACAATAATATTCCATCTCCATCATATGCAACAACTTGTTCAGCCATTCCCCAATTCATGGACATCCCCTCTATTTCCAATTCTTTGCCACCACTAAATGAATGCCACCACTGCTATGAATACGTTTGTACATGTAGGTCCTTTTCCTTTTTTTTTTTTAATCTCTTTGGGACACAGACATAGTAGTGGTATTGCTTGGTCAAAGGGTATGCATGGTTTTATAGCCCTTTGGGCATAGTTCCGAATTGTTCTCCAGAATAGCTGATCAGTATACAACTTCACCAACAGTGCCTTAGTGTTTTAATTTTCCCCTGTATCCTCCAACATTTATCATTTTCCTTTTCTGTCATATTAGACAGTCTGAGAGGTGTGAGGTAGTAGCTCAGAGTTGTTTTAATTTGCATTTCTCTAGTCAATTGCGATTTAGAGCATTTTTGAATATAGATAGCTTTGATTACTTTGTCTGAAAACTGCCTTTTCAACATCCGTCCTTGACCATTTACCAATTGAAGAAAGGCTTTTATTTCTATAAACTTGACTCCATTTTCTATGCTTGAGAAATGAAGTCTTTATCAGAGAAACTCACTGTAAAAACTTTCTTTCACAGTAATGATTACCAACTATGTATTTCTCTCCATCTTATTTTCCTCTTGTTTATACTACACTTTTTACCCTGTCCATTCTCAAAAGTGTTCTGTTTACTTTGTGCGATAATTAACCATGATAAACTTAGCTCTTCTTAGCCATAAAATGATCCAAGACAAGTCCAAAAGACTCCTGATGGAAAATGCTAACCACATCCAGAAAAAGAACTGTGAAGTCTGAATGTAGACCGAGGCATACTATTTTCACCTTTTTTTTCTTTCTCATGGTTTTCCCCTTTTGTGCTGATTCTTCTTTCACAACATGACTAATATGGAAATATGTTTAACATGATTGTACATGTATAACCTATATCAGATTGTTTGTTGTCTTGAGAAAGGGGGAAAGGAGGGAGGGAGAAAAATTTGGAACCCAAAATTTTACAAAAATGAATGCTGACAACTATCTTTACATGTAATTGAGAAAAATAAAATAAAACACTAGTAAGGGGGAAAAAAGTGTTTTGTTTCTGACTTTTACCTTCCACAAACTGCCCTCCCTTCTATCAACTCCACCCCCACCCCTTCTCTTATCCCCATTCACCTTCTACTTTCCTGTATGGTAAGATAGATTTCTACACCCAACTGAGTATGAATATTATTCCCTCTTTGAACCAATTCTGATGAGAATAAGGTTCATGTGCTCCCTTCCTCCTTTCCCAGTTTCCCCCTCCACTGTAAAATCTCTTTAAGGCCTCTTTTATTCCAGATAATTTATCCCATTCTACCTCTCCCTTGCCCCTTCTCCCAGTGCATTCTCCTTTCTCATCCCTTAATTTTATTTTATTTTTTGGATAAACATACCATCACATTCAGCTCACATCTCTGCTTTCTGTCCATGTATACTCCTTCTGAGTTTTTAGGAGTTATAAAAATCATTTTACCAGGTAGGAATATAAACAGTTCAACCTTATCAAATCCCTTATGCTGTCTCCTTCCTGTTTTCCTTTTTATCCTTCTTTTGCTTCTTATATTTGAAAGTCAAATTTTCTATTCAGCTCTGGTCTTTTCATCAGGAATGCTTGAAAGTCCTCTATTTCATTGAATTTCTATTTTTTTTTATTTTTTACACTGAAGGATTATTCTCAGTTTTGCTTTGTAGGTGATTCTTGGTTATAATCCTAGCTGTTTTGCCCTCCAGAATATCATACTCCAAGCCTTCTGATTTCTTAATGTAGAAGCTGCTAAATCTTGTGTTATCCTCACTATGGATCCACAATATTTGAATTTTCTTTTTGGCTGTTTGCAGTATTTTCTCCCTAACCTGGGAGGTCTGGACTGTGGATACAATATTCTTGAGAGTTTTCATTTTGCGAACTCTTTCAGGAGGTGATCAGTGGATTCCTTCAATTTCTATTTTACCCTCTGGTTCTAGAATATCAGGTCCGTTTTCCTTGATAGCTTCTTGAAAGAAAGCTCTTTTTTTTTTTTTTTTTGATAATGGCTTTCAGATATTCCAATAATTCTTAAAGTCTTTCTCCTGGATCTATTTTCCAGATCAGTTGTTTTTCTAATGAGATATTTCATATTTTCTTCTATTTTTTCATTCTTTTGGCTTTGTTTGAATGTTTCTTGATGTTTCATAGAGTCATTAGTTTCTACTTGCCCAATTCTAACTTTTAAGGAATTATTTTCTTCAGTGAGCTTTTGTACCTCCTTTTCCATTTGGTCAATTCTACTTTTTAAGGAGTTCTTCTCCTCAGTGAATTTTTGTATATCTTTTTCCATTTTGCCAATTCTGCTTTTCAAGGCATTCTTCTCTTCATTGAATTTTTGTATTTCTTTTTACCATTTGGCCTATTCTGTTTTTTTAAGGTGTTATTTTCTTCAGCGTTTTTTATGTCTCGTTTACCAAGCTATTGATTTCTTTTTCTGTGATTGTCACACCTCACTCTCATTTCTCTTACCATTTTTTCCCTCTATCTTGTTACATGTTTCTAAAAATCCTTTTTGAGCTCTTCCATGGCTTGAAACCAATTCATATTTTTTCTCTGGGTCTTTGGATGCAGGAGTTTTGACTTTGTTGTCTTCTTCTGAGTGTGTCTTGATCTTCCTCCTCACTATAGTAACTTTCTATGTTCAGAATTTTTTCTGTTGTTTTCTCATTTTACAACTTGTTTATTGACTTTTAATCCTATCCTAAAGTGGGGCTCTGCTTCCCAAGTGGAGGGGGCACTGTCCCAAGCTTCGTGGTTTTTGTGCAGCTGTCTTCAAAGGTACCTGTAAGTTTTTGGTTCTTCCAAGGTAGTATGATCTAGAGAGAGGTGTGTTTATTGGTCTCCTGTACTGTGCACTGGTTTGTGAGTGACCACACTCTTTTTGACCTTGGAACTGTTCCCTGTTCCCCTGATACCACAAGCTCTGCTGCTCTAGTGCTCCTCCCTGAGCTGGGACTACCAAGACTGTGACCCAGATCCAAATATAGGCAATGCAACAGAGTCCTGACCCTGGTGCCAGCAAAGGGACCCCTGTAAATCTTCCAACCAGTTGTCCAATCCCCTTACTGTCTGTGGGCTGAGAGGTCTGAAAACTGCCACCGCTGCTATTGATTCAGTTGCCCTGAGACTTGTTCCTGGTTACCTGGGTCTGTGCTGTGGCCTGCCCTGAACTGTGCTCTACTCTCTCCCTGGTGCAACACACCTGTCCTGCCAAACTTCTAAGTTGTCTTAGGCTGGAAAATTGTTTCACTCCATCTTTTTGTGCATTCTGCCCCTGTAGGATTTGTTTAGAATTATTATTTAAAGGTACTTGGAGGGAGTGTCGGGTGAGAGCTCAGGTGAGTCCCTGCCTTTACTCTGCCATCTTGGCTCCACCTCCAGTCTATATCTTTTATTAAAATATTTTTAAAAGCACACAGCCTTTGGCAAGCACCAAAAGAGAGTTCTAAGTAATATAGGAGATCAATCAGTCAAGAAAGCACTATAAAGCATCTATTATATGCTGGGTACTGTGTTCCAAAGGAGACAGGGATCGCTGAAGACTGGAACAGTAAGAGAAGAACTTACAGAGGAAAGATTTAAAGTGGGTCCTGATGGGAGGGTAGCATTTAGGCAAGAAGAGAAAAGGAGGGGCATTCCAAAAAATGGTCAAAATTAGCAAAATGAAGAGATAGAAATGAGGGCATCAGGAGACTATCTGGTAGACAGATTCATTTTGGGCAGAAGTTATTAACATGGGATCCATGAACTTTTCCCCCTCAGTGTTTTGATAACTGTATTTCAATAAAATTGACTTTCTTTGTATTCCTTAGTGTGCTTTCCAGGGATGTACACATTGATAATGAGGTTGACACACGCATGTGAAGAGCAAGCTCAGTGTTTGGGAGGCTCTGAAGGAAAGTATGAGAGAGAAGAGGTATTAGACTGACTACCAAAATGAAGGTCTACAGAACTGTGGTGCTGACCTCATTGTTGTATGCCTGTGAAACCTGGACAGTCTCCTATGTGCTTTATTTTGTTAATTTTAAAAAATGATTCTGAGAAGGGCTCGGCAAGCTTCACCAGAATTCCAAAGGGTTCCAACAACACAAAGTATGTTAAGAATTCTGACTTTACGGGATCAAAAGATAATTTGGAGGGGCACATTGGTAGCAGACTGTGGAAGGTCTTGAATGCTAAGGCAGGAAGTTTGGACTTTATCCCCGTAGGCAATGTAGAGCCATCAAAGTTTTTTGAGCAAAGCAGTGAATATCAAACCAAGAGTTGGGGGGCAATAAGTTACATAAGATCAAGAAAAGGTGGGCCCAGAACTCCAGGCAAATCTATAAGGTTGGGGAAAGGGCAGGGGTTTTTTGAACATAGGAATAAGATCAATGAAGAGTAATCCTGGGGATGGATGGTTGGAGATTAAAGTTTGAAGGTAAGTCTATACCTAGGATGTCTGAAGAGCAAAGGGTTGGTGGTAGGGTGATCAAGCAGAGTATTGACTCCCACTAGCACAAAGACCAAAGTATGTCCAAAGATCCAGGGGTTCTGTACAAGTATTTAAGTAGGAGAAGAGCAGACAGAGGAACAACTGGGTAAATAACAGACAGTGTTGAGGGCTCAGGAAGAAGATACCAATGAAAAAAATTAATATTAT
Source organism: Trichosurus vulpecula (assembly GCF_011100635.1). Classification (NCBI taxonomy): domain Eukaryota; kingdom Metazoa; phylum Chordata; class Mammalia; order Diprotodontia; family Phalangeridae; genus Trichosurus; species Trichosurus vulpecula. The sequence continues at coordinate 357,666,232 of NC_050575.1, forward strand.
ACCATTATATTAATAACTATTTATTACTTGCCCCCAAGGCACGTGCTCATTAACCTGGTGGGTGGGACCCCAATCAACAGGGAGACTTAATTTCTGTTTAGAGTATAAACAGAATCCAGTCTGGAGGAGCTTTGCCTGGGAAAAGAAGCCCCATCCTTGATCCCCTCCATCTGAGTTTAGGGTAGCCCAGCTCATGGAGGAGAGAACTAGTTAGAGAGGTCCGAATGTAGATATCTTCCCCTGCCCAGATGCCTTGAGACTGCTGAGTCTCATGATCAAACCATATTTTCAGCAGGAAAAGCTGAAGACTTTTTGCCTACTTCCTCATTTTAAATGTTCACCAGCCAGGGTTGATTTTCCCTTTTCAGGGGAATTCCCTTTCAGAAGGGATTTAAGGCATTTCAGGGTCTCCCTTGATGTCTTTGGTTACCAAGAGAAACTACTGGCCATCAATTTATTGAGAGCCCAGATAGCCTAATTAATAAATTGACTATTATTTACCTAGATACTGCTTCTCAGGGTTTTCATTCAACACAGTTGGCGACCATGAAGGGATTTAAACCCTCAACTCTTGCTACAGGAAGACAGATTCAGGGACAGAGTTTGACTTGAGGGAATCTGGGGATAAGGCCCAAGGGAGCTATATGACTACTGTAACATATTACATTGACATGATGCTTTACAACTCTCAAAGTCTTTTCAAATCCAGACAAATATATATTGCTACTTCCATTTTATATATGAGGAAAATGAAGTTGTATTTCCCCTCACTTAACTCCCCAATTTCTTCTGTCTGAACAAATAAATGAAAGGGCATTTATTAAGTGCTTACTATATGCCGGGCACTGTGCTGGTATATTCATATATGTACATGTATGTCCTTACACATCTTAACATGGGACATAGGTACACTTTGTCTCCTCCATGGAATGCTCTCATCTTGAGAGCAGGAGTTTTTTTATTTCTTTAAAAAAAATTCTCCAAACCTAACACAATGCCTATCACATAATAGGTATTTAATAAATGCTTGTTTATTGATTTTTTCAAGTGACAAAGTCTTGTAGTTAATAAGTGGCAGAGCTGGGACTAGAAACCAATTCTCATTTTAATGTTCTTTCAACTACAATATATGACTGTTAACAAACACAAAGCAGGGACATAATCAGGAGGGAATTGGAGTGGAGGGGGACAATGGATGCCCAATGAATGCAAAACAAGAGTATGAAAATGTTAGGGGACTAGCCAAAAACCTGACTCAAAGCTGATACTTCCTCCCGTGTACTCAGTGTTCCAGTCAAACTGGCCTACGTGTTGCTTCCTACACACAACATTTCATCTACCACCTGCACGCCTTTGCAGAGGCAGCTGTTCTCCAACATGATCCTGGAATGCTGCCCCTTATGACTTCCACCTCTTAGAATCCCTTATTCCCTTCTAGGCTCAGATCAAAGGCTACCTCTTTTCAAGAGACCTTTCCTGAGTCCCCAACTTTTTAGTGTTCCTTGTCCTACAAATTTATTTGTATTTATTTTCCATACATCTATGAATCTTGTTGTTTTCAAAGAGGACCGATTACAGCATGGTGCGATGTCTAAGCATGCCTAGTTTGCTGTCTTCTCCTTCAAGCTGAATGTGAGCTCCTCGAAGGTCGGGATCATTCTGGCTTTGTTACTTAAGACAGTTATCTGCCACATTGCAGTCAGTTAATTCTGGAATCGAATTGATGCTGAGTCCTGAGTTGTTGAAAGCCTTGGTCTATTCGGAGATTAGGTGATCACAAATTGCAGCTGATTAATCCTTCCTGGGCACGTCACTTAACCGTTGTTTGCCTCAGTTTCCTCAACTGTAAAATGGGCATAATATAGCATCTACCTCACAGGGTTATTGTGAGGATCAAATGAGATATTGGTAAAAAGGAAAAAAAAAACATCACTTAGTACGGTGCCTGGTATATAGTAGACTCTATAAAATACCCTCTTCCCTCGCCCCTATCCTTGTAGGTAAAGACTCTGACTGAATACAGAAATACACATTCCTTTTTAAGTCTCCTGACATAGGTCTGCTGGATTATTAAATAATGTGTCCTTTCTTCACATGATTCCTTCCCAACCACCAACCTAGTACCCGAAAACCCATTTGCATCTATATCCCAATAGTTATGCTTTTTTTTTCTTTTTGGGGGGAGGGCGGAAGGCAAGGCAATTGGGGTTAAGCGACTTGCCCAAGGTCACACAGCTAGTAAGTGTGTCAAGTTTCTGAGGTCACATTTGAACTCAGGTCCTCCTGACTCCAGGGCCGGTGCTCTACTCAGTGTGCCGCCTAGCTGCCCCAGTTATGCTATTTTCCTACCCAAATCATTCTGCTGCACCAACTTCTTCTTTATCCCGGGCTTTGGACAGCATGCCCCTACATGGCATGACCGCATCCAGACTCAACAATAACAACATACACTGGTACGGGATGCTTAACTTTTCAATGTGTTTTCAATAATATGTCAGACAATCCTCACTGTAGCACTGTAAAATAAGCTGGAGAGCTGATCCAGTTTAACCCAAACCATTTTAAACCAATCCATGTTTTGGAAAGCCAGTTATTTAATATTTACCAGCCAATTCAACGACTTCATATTTAGTGTAAAGAACTATATAAGAGGGAATATAATAGCCTCTAACCTCAAGGAGCTCATAAGCTGGGTGGGGATGATGAGTCAGGAATCCAAATAATATAATCCAAAGCAAAACAGGATAAGCATCCGGGAGAAAGCTCTATGAGAGATATGAGCCTTAGAAATGGTAGCCTCGTCTTTTTAACCCTGATTCTTTTCTTATTTGGACCAGTGTCTTGGTACCACAAGTCAAGATGAGTAGTTCAAAGAATCAATTTGACAGTAGAGAGTGTAAAAGTTATCTGAACGTCAAATTTGTTTATGAAAAAATCACCTTTTGGAACAAAAGGGGGAGCGTTCGATACTTGTCTCTTCTCTTTGAACTGCTGCTCCACACTGTCATCACTGTCACCCTCTCATGAGTTTCCTCTTCACAAGCAATCTGTGTGCTGATCACTACCACAGCCTATAGCCTCATACTGCTTTTGGGCAACCACAACCAGCAGAGCACAAACACATCTCAAACATGTTCTCACATTCTGCATTCCTAGTCAGCCACGCAGCTGATCTCGAGAAAATCACCATACATGTAGAGAAAACATCATAAACAATGAGTCTTGGGACAGTTTGTGTTGGCAAGCATATACTATTGCAAATATTTGAAAAAAAAATGGCAAAGAGAATGACTGATTTGCCAAAGAAGAGGATTCCATTCTTTTAGTAAAACATAACATCTCCAAGGTTTCTTAACTCTGGCTCCCTGTCCTGCCCCTTCCTTTTCAAAGGAAAGTCTGGTAATGCAAGTGGTTTCAAGGATAGCATCACTAACCTCAAAATCAGCATATGTCTTGGGCAAAAAGACAGATGGTACATTGTGATGTGGAAGTCCATGAAGAAAGTCTATGAGGCTGTCAGAGGTACTCTTTCCAGCCACGGGTCCTTACTTCCCTACTCCCAACATCCTATCACTATGGTACTTTTTTACCAGGCTCAGTCACCCTCTAACTCTGGCCCTGGTTAATTTCAATTCATTTCAATTTGGCAAATATTTAAGTACCCAGGGCATAGCACAGTGCCTAGCACATAGTAGGTGCTTAATAAATGTTTGTTGATTGATTGATTACCTACTAAGTGCCCTGCACTGTGCTATAGCTGTGGAAATAAAGATAAAAAGTATCACAGCCCTTGCCCTCTGAGAGAAACTCTACTGGAGGAGGGAAAAGGAGGGATACAACATACACACAGATCAGCGGTTGGTTGTTGTCCTTCGTTCTCGAAGAGGACCAAAATGTCATCACTATGCTTGAGTCAAGATTCAATGTGTCCACCTGTGGCTAATCAGGCCACAATGGGCTAAGGGCTGGAGATACAAACAAAGGCAAAAATAGTCTCTGTTCTCAAGTATTATTCAAGTACAAATTAGACTAGATGTCTCAGAAGTCCCTTCAGACTTTTTGATTCCATGATTCAAATAAATACCCAGAGTTTCCAAGAAGGATTTCATTTCTTTGGGGAGAATAAAGGGGAGAAAGGGAAGACCCAGGCAAAGTATAGTAGGACTATATAAGGAATGAAAGAACACCCTCAGGAAGGGAAATAACAAGTCCCTGCAGAGTGCCACATGTTCCTCATACTGAAGTCATCTTTTTTTAGTTATCTGTGTCAACCATCATTAGAACTGCATGGATGTCAAAGTCTCCAACTTAGAGGCTTACTGTGCCATTGTCAACTCAACTCAACTGGAAACGTATTCATTAAGTGCTTACTACATGTAAGGTTCTGAAGTCAACGAACATTTATTAAGCACCTACTCTGTATTGGGGACTAAGCTAGGCACTGGTGATGTAAATACAATTTCTCAATCTTTCCCCTGTCCCCAGCTTTCCCCTCTTTTCAGAGTCCACTAGGACCTCCCGTCTCCTCCCTCCAGTTGTAGTTAATGCTGTTGTCTCTTTTCCCCCTCCTAGTTAAATAGCCAAACCCCATCCACACCTGGAACAGACAGAAACCAGGAGCACCTGTCCCACTCCAACCTTTGGCATTCTTCCCTTACTAATGGTTGTGTGCCAGGCACCCTCCAGCCCCACAACTGTGGGGCAAAAGAGCTCACAATCTTGTTGAACCTGGAGTCACCAACTACAGTCCCTCTGGCAAGAAAGAGGACCTCTGCCCTGCCAAGGTTGGCTGGGCCTCGTCATCCACCCGCTTGCTGAAACCTAAGGACCGAGGGCTCTTTTCATATTATATCACCCAATTAGAATGCAAATCCCCTCAGAGAAGGTCCTGTCTTGCTTTTCTTCACCTTTCCTCAGCACTTAGCACAGTGCTAATAAACTTTTTCACTTATTCTTTCATTTATTTGTTTAAATACAAAAGGAGACCGACAGTTCCGGGTCCTCAAGGATCTTACTTTTCGTTGCCTGGAGCAAAAGATGCAAAATACAAAGTGATTTTCAGGAGCCTCCATTAACCTTGGGGAGAATCAGAAAATGCTTCTAACAAAATAGTCCCCTATCCTCAAAGAATTTGCACTATACAGATACCATAATAACACATTTGTTGTTCTTTTAGTGGTCTCTGATTCTTTGTGACTCCATTTTGGGGGTTTCTTAGCAGATGTAGTTTATTGGTTTGCCATTTTCTTCTCCGGCTCATTTTACAGGTGAGGAAAATAAGGCAAATGGGGTTCAATGACTTGCCCAGGGTCACACAGCTAGTAAGTGTCTGAGGCTGTATTTGAACTCAGGAAGATGAGTCTCCCTGACTCCAGGCCACACATACAGATGAAATATAAGGTGATTAGAGGAAAGAGAAAGCCCAAACAGCTAGAGGGATGGGTTTTCTCTAGCAGGTAGAGCACCTTTGCCATTCTTACAGAAGCTATGGATGCTAATAGGAGTGAAAGAGCTGTAACTATCCTGGGGAAGCTGCCAGAAGCAGGGCGAGTGGGGTGATAAGGGGAGGAGCTGCCTCCAGGTAACCTCTGCTGGCTTATACCTACTGTATGATGGGACCACACCAGGCCACTACTTTCACTGCTTATTACCATGGCCCTTCTTTTGCAAGATGCAGCATTAGCACTCCAAACTCCTTAGCGAGGCATGAGGACTCGGTGACATAGGTCATGTGACATCTTAGCCCCAAAGTGGCCACAGTCAGATCATCCTTTCACCCCTCACAACATCACCTCCCATCTACCCGGACCTCCTCCCTCCCAAATATACTGAATTTGCTCCTGGCATAAGAATTCCTGGTTCTAAAGGGGGACCTAGAATTCTAAGTTTAAAAAACAACTAATAACTCATTTAGGGTGGAACATGGTATAGGCAAAAGGAAATAAAGTGAAATAAGGAAGTATCACAAACTAGGGGATGAGCACTTATTCTGTAGTTAGGGGACCTGGATTCAAGTTTTCCCTCTGATGCTACCTCTGCAACTTTGCTGAGTCGCTTCACTCTCTTCCTTTGTCAAATGAGAGGATTAGATTGGTGTTTGTCTTTCCTTTCAAAGAGGACCAATGCTATCACCGGGTGATGTCTTGACTCAAGCATGAATTGGATTTAAGTGAGGCGGAGTTGCACAAAGTCATTAGCCTCACTCTCTCTTCAGAATCATTGAAGTCCAGTGGCAAGACAAAAGTCAGGATGGCTGCTGATGGCCCAGGATGCAGTAGATGACCTTGGCATCTTCAGTGTCTGACCAAGCACTGACTGACCTCCACAGCACCTGCTTCAGCTGCCTTCATGGCCATTGGATCAAATTGTTCTTGTCCGCCCATTCCATGGGGTAGACATGCTTGGGGTAGACGTTCCCCAAATTCACCAACAAGTTTGATGCCCATCAGTTACCTTTGACCTGGTCTAGCCCATCTGCCAAGATGGTTTTAGAGGTGTTACAGCTTCTTGGAGCCAGAGGTGATGGTTGAGTGGATGAGCAGCCCTGAAAAAGGCTCGGTGGCCCTCATTTCCAGAGGTGCTACTCTTACTGGAACACACCATATGCCCCAGAGGCTTAGATTAGATGACCAATAAAGCCCCTTCCAGACCTGGGTAGGGAGGAAACAAGCATTTATGAAGTACCTACTATGCCAAGCAACATGCTAAGCATTCTGCAAATATTACTCATTTGAAAATATTTGATACTATTGATTGATATTGAAATATTATTTCATTTGATTCTCACAACAACATTGGGAGTTAGTTATTATCATTATCACTAGTTTATAGGGGGAGGAAACCGAGGCAAACAGAAGTTAAGTGATTTGCTCAGGTTAGCAAATCTCTGGGGCAGGATTTGAACTTGTCTTCCTGACTTCAGGCCTAACCTTCTGTGCATTGAGCCACCTGGCTGCCTCTAGATTATAATCAAGTCCGTAATAGTAGGTTGGGGTCAGGTTGTCAAGTGTTGAGAAGTTTATATCTTATTCTAGAGGCATTTTTTTTCTGGTAAGACAGTGATACTAGCAGTCCTATGCCTTAGAAAGATAATTTTGACATCTATGTGGAGAATGGAAGCAGAGAGATTCAATGAGGGGATTGGGAGAGTATTGCGATGGTCCAGCCAACAGACTATGAAAATCCAAACCAAATTAATGGCCAAGTAAGTGGAGAAAAGGTCAGTTATAAAAAGTGTTATGGAAGTACAATGGACAAAAACTGGTAGCTGATTGGGTAGAATGAGGGTCAGGGAGAAAGGATGCTGAATTTGGGAAACCACAATGAAGGCGGTGCCCTTAACAGGCATAGGAAAATTTGGAGGACAGTCAGGTTTTTTGGGGGGAGGTTATTGAGTTCTGTTTGCGCATGTTGAATTTGAGATGCCTAAGGGCAACTCTCTAGGGTATTTATCATGTATTATTTTATGCTATACTTATATACCAACGTGTCCTTTCCGCTGCCTAGACTATACACGCCAGGCATTGAAGATGTCACGAGGCGCAACAGCAAAAGAAAAACAGCTGTGTGCCCAAGGCTAAGGCAGAGCACAGCTGCCAATTATTCCCCAGGCCTCTTTAAGGGCATTAGGCAGCAGTAGCCACAGGGCTGGTGTTGGTTAGGAGTGGTTAGAAACCAGCCTGGGGTGTGGCTAATGAAGGAACAGAGACAAAGGGCCAGTGTTTGAGGAAGGAGCAAGTTTGGTGTGAGAGTAAGTATATACAGGGGAAAGTGTGGTAGTGATTCATGGAGCAGAGAGAGAATGTGGAATGAGAGAAATCTACAGATGAGAGTGGCCCAGTCAGCAAGCTATGTGCCAGGTTAACCACAGAGCCGATAAGCCCTGACAGTGGGAGATGGTGCCCTGAGCTGAGAGAGAAAATAAAGAAAGTTAAAATGATGGACTGAGTGCTACTGTCCTGGAGGAATCCCCCTGAATAAGCAAGGAGACCAACCTGACTGAAGAAGGGCATTTGTGCTGGGGAATATTGAGAAGTAAGGTTAAATCGGTAGAGCAAAGTCAGATTATGAAGGTCCGAGGTACTCAGGCTGAGGAATTGAGATTTGAGGAAGAAGGCAACCAAAAGCTATTATAGGTTCTTAGGTGACATTGAGAATATTCCAGATAAACTGGAACATTCAGGCAAATTGTACCTAATTTGCATTTTCTAAGTCTCACATTGGTTCCCTATTTTTCTCCTCAACTGTTTACTCCTCATCCCCACCTGATTCTGCCTTTAGCTATATTTACCCTCTTATTTACAACTCTCCTGCTCACATCCTTTTTTTCCTCTCTCTCACATGCCTCTTTCTGTCCTTTTCTTTTCTTAATTTTTTCACATTTTTTAAAGCTGCCCCTCCTCCTTAGAACACCTTTCCACTCATTTCTTATCTCATGAGCCATCTCTTCCAGCTCTTAAAAATTCCAGTCCACTTGTTAGGAGAAGCTCTGTTAAAGATACCTTAGAACTTCAAACTTGGGCAGAATCTTTTTTGGTATCCTGATTTTGTTCTGTAGTTTCAACTGTAAAAGCAGTGTCTGGAAGGATTATAAAAAACCGTGCTATTGATAGGGGAGGGGGGATGAGAATCATAGGGTCATAGATTTAGAGCTGAAATAATTTAATCCAACTCCCTCATTTTAGAGGTGAGGAAACTGAGGCCCAGAGAAGTTAAATGATTCACCTAGAGTTGAACAGCTAGTAAGTATCTAAGGTGAGATTTTAACATAGGTCTTCCTGACACAAAGTCCAATATTTTCTCCATTATGCCATAATGTCTAGAAATGACCATAATATCATATGAGGTTAACTATATCATGAAATAGTGGTATATTTTAGTACTTTTATGGGTTAAATAAACATATGTGGACTAAATTGGGAATCTAACTACTATTATAACATTATTTCTGTGAGAAAACATACTGAGTTCAAAGCAATTTACTTACAAATGGACTTGTGGAACATATCCTTTTCATGAGTTGAGGACAACCTGGGCAAAAATCTCTGCCATGTGGTACCTACTTCACAGGGATATGGCGAAGATCAAAAACAACAATGAATATAAAATATTTCGTAAACATTAAAGAGCTACATAAAGTCAACCGCTATTACGATCTTTATATTTCCTTATTTATATTCCCTGGTGCCAGTGCAGAAATAGCCATGGCACTTAGGTGGAGGGGTTCAAGAGATAATTCTCCCCACCTTCCTCTCTACCCTCCCTCTTCCCCAATGAGAGAATCCATACATCTGAAATTCTCTCACTTCCTAATTTGAAATCCCATTCCTTGGTCAACTATCTAGTCCCAAATGTTGGAGACCTATTGCAAGCTATGGGCGTGGAGCAACATGATGTATATCTGAAGTTCGATCAGCTCAAAAGGATAAGAGGGATAGCAAAAAGTACAGGATGACTGGTAATCAAAGTCAGCTTGAGACTCCCCTTGCAGACAAAAGCTGTCGTGAACTACAATTCGAACTGTAGCTTTGGCCCTAATGTGTTTAGTCAAATGACCTAGCATCTTGATGAGGAAAAAAAGCCTTCCTGGGAACCCCCAGTGAGACTGAGTATCTGTCAGAATAGTTAACCATGAGAATTATCAATAAGGATGAGAGAGGCCTGCTGACCTTGCTTCTAGCAAGCATGCAGGACAAGAGGGTTTTGTTTGTTTGGGATTATTATTATTATTTTGCAGTGATCCGTAGAGATTAAGCTGTTTATATTTTCTCCGGTGACAAGTAATGGCTACCTATGTATGAGCTGCTTTCACTATAAAAAGTAGATTTTTATTAGGATTTTTGTTTTGTTTATTAGAATTTTTTTTGGTTTTTTACATTGCCCAGATTACCCTCCTCCCTGAAAGTTAACCTTGAAGACAAAGAATTGACATGACCAGTGCCCAATGGCACCATGTTGGTTCTTTGTGATCTCTGCTTCTTTTTCTAGATATTCATCAACCATTTCATTTCTTTACTAATACATTCTAGAATTTTGTCAGGAGTGGAGGTCAAGTTCCCTGGTCCATAGCTTTCGTGATCTATTCTCTTAAAAAAAGAAAAATTGGATAGCCTCTGCCCTTCTCCAATCCCCCTAGGATATCTTTTCTGTTCACTAAGATCATCTAGAGATCCCTGACAGTGACTCAGCAATCACTTGTGCCAGCTCTTTCCATTTCAAAGGTTGCAATTCATCTGAGCCAAATAGCTTGGACTTGTTAGAAGCGACTAGCTTCTTCCTTACTCTCTCCCTATTTACCAGGGATCGACTCTCAATGAACCATTTTTGTTCTGTCCCTTCCAGTCCTGGGCAGAGAAAACAAGAAAAATAATAGTTAAGCAGATCTACTTCCTATTCACAGTCTGTCATCCCATCCCCTTGGGCAGCAGTGACCCCAAAGACCTTGGCTCGGGTAGTATTTTCATGAAGACCGAAGACTTAAGAAAAGAACAGTGAATTTGGATGTGAAGAATTGTTTGATGAGATGGCGTCTAACAATGAGATTTCAATTTCTGGACCCTGGTTTAAAACCTAAAAATGATGTACTCTGATCCAGGAATGGAGTCATCTAAGTAGGACTGGTAAATATCTATTTGTCTGTACTCTCTTATCAAAAAGTTTAAAATGAAAATGGAAAGAGAGAGAGAAAAATCTGCCCATCTATAACTGCCAAACCAGATGACACAGAGAATATTTACTTGGTGTTATATGACAAAGATTAGTAGAGAAGAGAAGCAATTCACAGCAAACAACATTCATGAAGAGTAGTAATAAAATCCATGTCCTTAGGTTGTCTATACACAAGTATGCAAATTAAGAGTAATAAACAAAGTGAAATAGTAATTCTAATGTAAGGAGGCAAATTCTACTCATAGGAGACATTGAGACTTGGTGGACTAGAATGCTTGACCAATATAATAATAGTAATAGTTAGCATTTACATAGAGCTTGCCGATCTTTTACAAGTATTGAAATTGTTTTAGAAACAAGGAAACTGAAGCTGTGAAAAGTTAAGTGACTTGTCCTAGGTCACACAGGTAGTATGGCTAGTAAACGGGGTTCAAACCTAGTCTTCTTGACTCTAAGTCCAATGATCTCTCCCAGGTAGGACAAACCAAACTTATTTTCTTTTTTCTTTTTGGCAGAATTACTAGTCTGGTAAGTCAAGGGAATGCCTTGTCAATAAACATTTTTTTTTCTTTTTAGATTTTTTTAATAGTATTTTATTTTTTCCCCAATTATATGTCAAGACAATTTTTAGCATTCATTTTTACAAGATTTTGTATTTTGTACTTGTAAGTTACAAAGTTTTCTCCCTCCTTCCTCTCCCTTCTTCTTAAAATGGTAGGCAATTTGATATAGGTTATATGTGTGCAATTATATAAAACATATTTCCAAATTAGTCACATCTGTGAAAGAAGAAACAGATCAAAAGAGAAAAAACCATGAAAGAAATAAAATGAAAAAGTATGCTTCAATTTTCATTCAGAGTTCATCAGTTCTTTATCTGGAGGTGGATAGCATTTTCCATCATGAGTCCTTTGCACTTGTCTTGGATCATTATGTTGCTGAGAAGAGCAATTTACAATTGCTCATCACACAATGTTGCTGATACTGTGTACAGTGTTTTCATGCTTCCTTATTTCACTTTACATTAGTTTGCTCAAGTCTTTCCAGGTTTTTCTGAAATTTGCCTGCTCATCATTTCTTATTGCACAATATTATTCCTTTGCATTTATATACCACAACTTGTCCAGCCATTCCCCAATTAATGGGCACCCCCTCAATTTCCAATATTTTGCCACAACAAAAAGGGCTTCTATAAATTCAATAAACATTTATCAAGTACCATATTATATACCAAGCACTGTGTTAAGTGCCAGAGACTCAGTATACCTGATTCCAGTATTTAATTAATAGTTTCTAATGCTATCCTTTGGACACATTAAAGAGATGTCAACCTGATGGCACTACACAGATTCAGAACTAGCTAAATGACTTGATATAGAAGAGTTGAGATTAATGCATCAATGTCAATTTGGAGTTTCCTGTGAGGGCCTTTTGATTGGCCCTTGGCCCTATGCTATTCAACATTATCAGTAACTTGGATGAAGGCATACATGGCAGGCTTTTCAAATTTGCAGATGACATGAAGCTGGGGGGATAACTAATATTCCAGAAAAAAAGGAGTTGGGATCCAAAAAAATCTCAATGGGTTATAAAAGGGCTAATTCCAATAAGAAGGCACTTAGGTGATGAAGTAGACAGTACCAAGCCTGGAGTTAGGAAGACTCATCTTCATGAGTTCAAATCCATCTTCAAACACTTATTAGCAGTATAACCCTGGGCAAGTCACTCTACCCTGTTTGCCTCAACTTCCTCATCTGTAAAATAAACTGAAGAAAGAAACGGCAAACCACTCCAATATCTTTGTCAAGAAAATCCCAACTGAACAACAAGGACAAGAAATTCTAATAAGATGAAATGTAATAGATATAAGTATTCTATTCTATGGCTAAAAAACCCAACTACTCAAAATGGAGACGTGTATGTGGCTAGACACATGGACAACAGTTCATGTGAAAAAGATCTGGGAGTTTTAGTGGCTTCCAAACTTAATGAGTTAATCATACAGGATGTAAGCTAAAGTAATCTTTGTTTGATAAAACATCTAGAAAGAGGCAGATGATAACCTCACTACATTCTGCCCCAAAAGAAGTCCTGTTGGATTTATTTTAGAAGGTACAGAAGACTTGGGTATCTGATGTCATAGAAAAATTCAGGGGTACTAAGCTGATTGGCTCTAGAGTCCTTTGCTTCATAAGTAGAGCTGACAGTTGGACTATTGTTTCAAAGGCTTGTTTTTCCATTTTGAAAGGAAGTGTTTTAAAACTGTCCATGTGTACCCAGGGGCCTTGGTTCCCTCCATTCTTAACTGCCTCCAGGTCTGTCAGCTCCCAGCCAATGCTATCTTCAACATGGTGAAGCACTCCAAGAAAAGGCTCCTGCTTTTTTCTTGGCTACTTCTTCACTAGTATATCCAGTTCCAAGTGCTATGACAATGTAGAAATGCCCCATGTGTCTGGGATCCAGACATCCTATTTTGGATACTAATTCTTGATTTGGTCCTATTATTGTGTTTAAAGATTAGGCTTATAAAAACATGAAGGGGTTCTGTCTGCTAGCTTCCAGGCTGGATTTCTAGAATTATTTTCCAGGACCAGACTCACAGAAACATGCTCTTTTTTTTTTTTCTGGGAGAAGCTAAAAGGACATTAGATTATATGTGGAGGTCATCAGGGTTAATATTCATTTCTTCAGCTGGGATGGTTCCATCAAGGGAAGATGCTGATTCTCAGAAATCAGGTGCTTGAATCCTTCTGCAGTATTTGATTTTAATTATGATGACTGGGATACTTGGGTTGGGCAGCTCAGTTAGTTACGGCCATGTGCTAATGAGGTCAAAACTTATGGCAGAAGAAACAAAGTGGGGATAAAGGGAACAGCTGACTGAACAAAGCAGAAGGAAAAGAGAAAATATATATATGGATGGGGACTGAACAATAGTAAAAAAATAAATAAAAAGTTTATCTTTATGCAATGCTTTGTGATTACACAAATGATCTCATTCAATTGTCAAAACAATTTTGTGAGTTAGGTGCCACAGGTATTATTTAAAGAGCAGTATGATACAGTGAAAAGGATGCTTCATCTAGAGTCAGAGGACCTGGGTTCAAATTCCAGTTTAGCTCCTTACTGTTTGTTTGGGCTTGGGCAGGCCATTTAGACTCTGGACTTCAGATTCTGTGTCTATAAAAATGAGGAGGTTGAACTAGATGACCTCTAAGGTCCCTCCCACCACTAAATCTATAGCCCCCATGGTTTCCATTTTACAGATGTGGAAACTGAGGCACAGAGCTATTGAGCGACTTTGCTAGGACTTGGACCATGGATTTCTGATTCCAAATTTGAAAGTCCTAATAGATAAGGGGGGGGGGGGGGGAATTGACTCAGCCCAATCCCAGTTTGGGACAAATAACTTTGCTCTACTCCATGGCCATAACTGTTCTACTTTCCCTTTATAGTTATGAAAGACAACATAGAGACCACATAGGTATGAGAGTACATAGAAGAGTACTGGATTTTGAATCAGAGGACTTAAATTTGAATCTTGCCTTTGATACTTATTGTCTTGTGTGACCTCAGCTGAATTACTGAACTTCACTGGACCTCAGCATCTTCTTCTGTAAGATCTAGAATAAAAAGTTCATTGATTTAGAACTGGAAGGGAATTTAGAGGTAAGCTAGTCCAACCCTCTCATTTTAAAAATGAAGAAATTGAGACTCAAGGAGATATGACTCGGCCAGTGTCACACAGTAAACGTCAGAGGTAGGATCTGAACCAAGGTCTTCCTGACTCCAAGCCCAATTCTCCATCCTCTATGCCAGGATGCAATGGATGGAGGCAGGGTAGTCTAGTGGGCAGAACACTGGCTCTGAAGCCAGAGGGCCCACCTCTGATATTTACAACTGGTGTGATCTTGGAAGCCTCAGTTTCTACATCAATAAAGTGAGGTGGTATTGGATGAGATGAGCTCTGAGGCCCCTTCTATCTTTACATTTGTGAGCCTCTGATCTTGAAATGGGAGAATGTGAAGAGGAAAGTACAAATTCATTCTCTCACAACTAGAAAAGATAACTGAAAATGTCTGTCCTATAGATGGTATATCAGGATTAATGTCCTTTGAGTAGAAAGCCATGAACATTATGATCACTGGCCAGGAGGAGGCCCGTTTCTCATCCTATATAATTCTACAGAAAAAAGATACACTTGGGGAATGTTTCTATGCCCTTTGAGATGCAAAATATAACCTTCTGAGGGACTGACTTCTTTAAGGGGTCTACAGCATAAGATTTAGAAGATTTCA